>NC_138222.1:21357945-21655945 GCF_964197995.2 Scardinius erythrophthalmus
CACCCCAGGCGAGGGACCCCACCACCATCTCCTTGGGGATGATGGTATCAACCGGCGCCCCCCCAGGAATCCCAAAAAGACGAGAGAGAGCATCGGGTTTGACATTTTTAGAGCCTGGACGATACGAGAGAGTGAAGTTCAACCGGCCGAAGAAGAGCGCCCATCGGGCCTGGCGTGAGCTTAACCTCTTGGCCGAACGGATATACTCCAGGTTCTTGTGATCCGTCCAGACCAAGAAGGGCTGCGTCGACCCCTCCAACCAGTGGCGCCACTCACCCAAAGCCAGCCTGACCGCCAACAGCTCCCGATTCCCTATGTCATAATTCCGTTCTGCAGGGCTCAGGCGGTGAGAGAAGTAGGCACAGGGGTGCACCTTCCCATCTCTAGGAAACCGCTGAGAAAGGACCGTGCCTACTCCAACCTCAGAGGCATCCACCTCCACAATAAATTGCCGTTCAGGGTCTGGAAAAGAAAGAACAGGAGCTGAGATGAACCGGGACTTGAGGACTTCAAAGGCCCCCTGTGCTTTCGAATTCCACCTAAACGGTACCTTGGTAGAGGTGAGGGCCGTCAAGGGTGCAGCAACCTGACCAACGTTCCGGATAAAACGCCGATAGAAGTTGGCGAATCCCAGAAATCGCTGCAGAGCCTTGCGTGAGTCTGGAGTCGGCCACTCGGCTACCGCCTTACCTTAGCGGGATCAGCTTTGATCCCTTCTGCCGCAATAATGTAGCCCAAGAACGAAACTGACTCTGCGTGGAAGACGCACTTCTCCGCTTTTACATACAGCTGATTCTCTAAGAGCCGTTGCAGGACCTGACGTACGTGCTGAGTGTGTACCTGAACAGAGGGAGAAAAAATAAGAATATCGTCAAGGTACACAAAGACAAATTTGTTAACCATGTCTCTCAGCACGTCATTGACCATGGCCTGGAAGACAGCTGGGGCGTTGGTCAGACCAAGCGGTAAGACCCGGTACTCAAAGTGTCCCGAGGGAGTGATAAATGCTGTCTTCCACTCATCCCCCTCTCGTATCCGAACCAGATGATAAGCGTTGCGGAGGTCCAACTTACTGAAGACCTTGGCTCCCTGCAAGAGTTCAAAGGCAGATGACATTAAGGGTAGGGGATACCTGTTCTTGACAGTAATGTCATTCAGACCTCTGTAATCAATACAAGGACGCAAGGAGCCATCCTTCTTTACGAAGAAGAACCCTGCACCAGCCGGAGACGAGGAGGGGCGGATGAGGCCGGCATCTAGAGATTCTCGAATATACTTGTCCATAGCCTCTCTTTCTGGACCGGTCAGGGAATATAGGTGACCCCTCGGCGGAGAAGTGCCTGGGAGGAGATTGATGGCACAATCATATGGCCGGTGGGGAGGCAAGGACATGGCTCGGGACTTGCTGAAAACCGGTCGAAGATCGTGGTATCTCACCGGAACCCCGGACAGATCAGCCGCATCCACCTGCAAAACAGGAAACACAGAGCCAGGAGAAGGGGCAGCACACATACAAGACGCAAGACAAGACTGGTTCCATGACAAGACAGAATTCCTGGCCCAATCCACGTGAGGGCCGTGCTGCACCAGCCACAGGTGCCCTAGGACCACAGGGGAACTCGGGGAACTCAGGAGGTACAGCTCGGTGATCTCACAGTGATTGCCTGAGACGACAAGACTTACAGGGGGAGTGACGTGAGTGATGATAGTGATCAGGGAATCGTCAAGGGACCGAACGGAGATGGGGCTAGGAAGAGGAGTGGCTGGAATACCCCACCGGTCCGCCATACCACTGTCCAGGAAATTACCACCGGCCCCAGAGTCCACCAAAGCCGAGCAAGTGTAATTAGACCCCCTGAACTGGACCATCACAGGAAGAAGGGTGCGGGAAGAAGGGGAGGAAATAACGGAAGAAGCGCCCACCAGGATCCCCCTTGCTACTGATGGGCCCTGGCTTTTAGCGGACACTTATTGGCGAAGTGTCCAGCCTTCCCACAGTAGAGGCATAGGCCCTGGGCAAATCGTTCTTGTTTCTGCTGGGGAGTGAGATGCAGGTGTCCCAGCTGCATGGGTTCGGGATCATCCGGACTAGGCAAGGGCGAAACCGAAGTGGTGTTGCTAGTAAGCTCTCCCAACCTCCAGGGAGAGCGCTCAGCCCGATGCTGGCGCCGGAGGTGAAGGCGACTCTCCACACGAAGTGCCAAATTAACCAGCTCATCAAAGCCACATGGAAGCTCATGGGTGGCAATCTCATCTTGGATCTCCTCAACCAATCCAGCCCGGAACATAGCTCTGCACGGTTCATCATCCGAGCCACAGGAAGTTGCTAACGTCTTGAATTCTATTGCAAACTCTGTTACTGACCGACCTCCTTGTCGTAGCCGTACCAGCTGAGCCGCTGCCGGGTGAGGCCCTGAACTGACCGGTCGAACAGCTTGACCCTCTCCTGACGGAACTCCTCAAAGGAAGTGCAAAAGGGAGCTCGGGCCTCCCACACAGATGTACCCCAGTCACGGGCCTTTCCTGTCAGCAGAGTTAGGACGTACGCAACCTTGGTCTGTTCCGCAGTGTACCGACGAGGCTGAAGGGTGAAAACCAGAGAGCATTGTGACAAAAACGCTCGACAGGAGTTAGGGTTACCATCATAGGGTGGCGGGTTATTAACATGAGGTTCCTGCTCTTGACGGAGAGCAGATAAACCGGCAGTGGCATCAGTTCGGTTAGCTGAAGTCTCCCTGCGTAGTTCCTGGAGTTGGGTGCTTAGTTCTGACAACTGGGAGTTTAAGTACCCGACTTCCTGAGATGTGGTTGATAGCTGGGAGGCATGCTGGCCCAAGAGGATGCCCTGCTGAGTGACCGCTGATCTGAGGGGATCTGTGCCCGCTGAGTCCATACTGGCCAGATCGTTCTGTTAGGTTAGGACACAGACTCCAACTGCAGGCAACAAAAGGTTTATTCTTCTTCAAAAAGTGAAACACAAAAGTCTGTCAATGACCCTGACAGGAGCTCAATATAGGCTTAACAAATTTAGGGGGAGTCCCAGGGTAGTGTCCTCAGTAGATCGACATAACGTCTGAAGAACCAGAACCAGGCGGTGTAGCGCAGCAACGGTCTGAAGCGGCAGTAGAATGGCGACTCTCAGGTAGTATGTGAAGGAGGGCAGTGAAAGAGATGATCCACAAGCAGAGACTGAGAGCAAGGCCAGGGCTGAATGCAGCTGAACCACCTGGGAAGGTCAGGAGGAGGTAGAGAAAAATAAAACTAAAAAATGAAACAAAAGGCTAGCAAAAGGTCCAACACGACACAGAGGAACACAAGACAAGGCAACTGGAGCAATAATCACACATAGCTCAAACAACGATCTGGCACAAGTCAACACACACAAGGGGACTAAATAGGAGACAGAAGGAATTAATTGATACATGATCAGGTGAGGGGAGTGAAACAATAACGAGGTAATGAATGGGATAACAAGGGGGCGGGGAGAGACACAGCAAATGACAGAGAAGCACATGGTGAACTGTCAAAACAGACCCACATGCTCCAAACAAACACAAAACCACAACAGAGACCGGGAAGAACGGACAGATCAGCCCAGGGACGTGACACTCAAGGCTAGATTATTGTAATGCTCTACTGGGTGGTTGTCCTGCACGCTTATGTAGCAACAATGACATCCGGCCAGCTGCTTTTCAAATTAAGTGAATCATGAGGGTGTCGAACACATCTTCTTTGTTCTTAGGAAGACAGCTCTGGTTATTATTATTCCCTACGGGGTAATTCACCAGCGCCAGGGTGGCTGAATTCCCCCCAGTTCAGCGTGAACTCCCCGTGACTTTATAGACTCGTGACATTCCAACGCACACACACAAACACACTCTGGACTTTGAAACAGAAACCCACTACAGAAAAGGACTTTTACCCATAAAGTCACTCTTAAATGTACTAAATATATCCCTTTTTGTGTTAAGAGGTGTGTGTAAACCATAGGAAAGCATAAATGTCCTATTGTAACATTAATAGAACTGCAAATGCCTATACTAATGCATAATAATGTATCTTTGCATTGCTACAACATCTATATTCTATTTTTGATATCTCTGTAATCCTCTCCAGCTAACGGAGTTGAATTCCGATAGCAGAATGCACATTGTTTTATACATTTCATATGTCTGGAGCAAATCCTCTCAAGTTAAATTCCCTCATGACTCATTCCAGTGGGCGTCGTCCACCGGACAAAGGAACCTTTTCCTTTCGAAATGCTCTAAGATGATACGAATCTTAGATTGTGATCTCAAAATTCCGGCCAGTTGATAATACCTAGAATATCAAAATCGACTGCTGGCGGTAGATCCTTTTCCTATTTAGCACCAAAACTTTGGAACAATCTTCCTAACATTGTCCGGGAAGCAGACACACTCTGTCAGTTCAAAGCTAGACTAAAGACACATCTCTTTGACCTAGCATTCACATAATACATTATAGACTTCTATAATTCAATGTTAGGCTGCATAGATTAGGTCAGCTGGAACCGGGAACACTTCCCATAAATCCTGATGTACTCGTTACATCATAAGAAGAATGGCATCTACGCTAATTTTAGTGTCTTTGTTTATCCCGAGGTTTTCCCGCAGCCTGCCGGATCCAGGCCGTATCCAGATCTGATGAAGGACCTTCGCCTGGACCCGATCCAACGCAGTGCTGAAGTGCCAACTAGTCTCTCCCTATGGAGGATCCCTTTACCACTCTACAGATAAAGCGTTGTCGGGAAACTCAATTCGCGTATCTACCCCGAATTGATAAAATAAAATAAAATTCTGTATCAAAAATTATAAGGAAAGACCAGTACTTTGTTTAGGCTTGGTTTGTAGGGAATTCCAAACCTGCGCACATATATTCAAACGCACATAACTACAGAACCAATTCTTAATGCGCATGTGAACGCCATCAGCGTTTATCACAAGTTCGCGTTTAAAGTCTATGTAGAGAGAACGGTGTCGTCTTAGCGACCCCAAATTTAATAACAAATGATCGTTGCGACGGAAGCGAATCAATCAAAACTAACTTTAGCTGGAAAATAACTTTATTAAAGAACCGCTATAAAGCCAAAACAATCTCTGTTACCTTAAATTATACGTTTATCTCTGTAAAGCTGCTTTGAAACAATCTACATTGTTAAAAGCGCTATATAAATGAAGATGACTTGACTTGACTTGGAATGAATGAACAGTTTATCTAATTGCATAGTAAGATACGTTCCCGGTTACTTAACTGTAACCTTGTTCCCTGAGAAAGCGGAACGAGATGCTGCGCTGCTCAGCGCATTGGGAACGTCTTTAGTCGTGACCAGCTGTGAATATTGTGTGTAATACGTCGATAGAATTGACCCGGAGGTAATATAGCCTCGGTCGATGGCGTCATCGGCGCGCACCCGCAACACGAGGCTATAAATAGATGAGCCACAGGTGCATCATCAAGATATTTTGTCTGAAGAGCAGTCCTGGGACATCTTCAGCACAGCAAAGTAGCGCAGCATCTCGTTCCGCTTTCTCAGGGAACAAGGTTACAGTTAAGTAACCGGGAACGTTCCCTTTCGAAAGCTACAATCGATGCTGCGCTGCTCAGCGCATTGGGAACGAGAATACCCACGCCGCCGTACTTGAAAATGTCTGGACCCCTATGGTTGTGCAGGTGTGCTCACAAGAACGCAAGAAGGCCTCAGACATTAGCTTGTGACGTTGACTCAAGGACATGAGAGCCCGGAGTGGCATGAACATCCAAACTATAAAATCTTATGAATGTGTGCGGAGAGGTCCAACCTGCCGCATCACAAACCTGTTGTAAGGGGGCACCCCTTGCCAAAGCACTAGAGGAGACGACCCCCCTGGTGGAGTGGGCCCTAAGACCTATAGGCGAAGCTTGACCGCGCGCCTCATAAGCAAGAGCAATAGCATCCCTGACCCAATGAGACATGGTCTGCTTGGTGACAGCTGCTCCTCTGTTACTACCACCATAACAGAACAGTTGCTCTGACTTACGCCACTGTCTAGTGCAGTAAGCCTGAAGAGCACGGATTGGACACAGTCTATGAGATTTCTCCTGCTCCTGCGTTGTGAACGGTGGAGGGCAGAAGGCCTCTAGAATGACCGGATGTACAGCCGAAAATGGAACCTTAGGCAGGTAATCAGGTTGAGGATGCAAAATCACTTTCACCATTCCTGGGGCAAAGTCTAAGCAGGATGGAGAGACAGACAGAGCCTGCATATCCCCAATTCTCTTCAAGGAAGTTATTGCCATGAGAAAAAAACATTTTTAGAGTCAGAAGTTTATCAGACACTGATTCTATAGGTTCAAAGGGGGTTTCAACCAGACCCTCGAGAACTGTAGCTAAGTCCCATTGAAGGGATCTTGGTTTTTACTGGAGGCCTCAGTCGCCTGGCCCCACGAAGGAAGCGAGAGAGCAGAGGGTGTCTCCCGAGCGGTGCCCCGTCAACCAAGGCGTGGCAAGTCGAAAGAGCGGCCACATAAACCTTAAGAGTGGCAGGGCATGTGCCTGTTGATAATTTCTCTTGCATGAAGTCCAGAAGTGAAGCAACCTGGCAGTTGACTGGATCTACATTGTGTACAACACACCACCTTTCAAAAACACCCCATTTACTGGCATAACTTTGTCTAGTGGAGGAAGCCCTAGCACTTAGAATGGTCTCAATAACGGCAGGCGAAAGCCCAGTGTCCCTCAGTTGGTTCCCATCAGGGGCCAAACATGAAGATTCCACAGGTCGGGCCTGGGATGGAATATCGTGCCCTCCGCCTGGGACAGAAGGTCCCTCCTCTCCGGAATCGCCCAAGGCGAGCCGTCGAGGAGAGATATTATCTCCGAGAACCACACTCTGTTCGGCCAACGTGGCGCTATCAGCAAGAGGCAAGTCCCTTGTTGGCATACTCTGGCTAGAACTCCTGGGAGCAGAGAAACTGGAGGAAACGCATACAGGTGCCATGTGTGCGCCATCGCATCCAGACCCAGTGGAGCTGGGTGACTCAGAGAGAAGTAGAGGGGACATTGCGCTGTCTGTTGTGAGGCGAAGAGGTCCACCTCTGCTTTGTAAAATTTGGTCCAAATCTGTTTCACTACTTCCGGGTGGAGTTTCCATTCCCCCGTCGGTAGTGTCTGTCTGGACAGTAAATCTGCTCCCATATTCAAATGCCCTGGAATGTATACTGCCCTGAGTGACAGGAACTTGTCCTGGGCCCAGAGAAAAATCTGCCTCGCTATTCTGTTCAGATTGCGTGAGCGCAGACCTCCCTGTTGATTTATATAAGAGACTGCCGCTGTGTTGTCCACCCGCACTAGGACATGACAGCCCCTCAACTGATGGAGAAAATATTTCAGAGCCAGAAATTCGGCCATCAGCTCAAGGCAATTGATGTGCCAATTGAGCTGATGACCCTCCCATTCCCCTTGAGCTGGACGGCCATCTAAGACCGCTTCCCAGCCCATCAGGGAGGCGTCCGTCATTAGCAGTCTGCGACGACACGGCGCCACTAGAGTGGGACCCAAGGCGAGGAACCGGGGTCTGAGCCACAGAAATAGTGTACGAAGCCCGCGGTGCGTCACTTTTATTTGCCTTTGAGGATTGGCTCTTGGATGAAATCCTCTGGCTTTTAGCCACAACTGAAACGGTCTCATGTGCAACAGCCCCAGAGGAATCACCGTGGATGCTGAAGCCATGAAACCTAACAATTTTTGGTACTGACGAACAGTGCGATCTTGGCCTAGCCTGACTTTGCTCATGGTCTGCCGAATAGTCTTAATTCGAGCGGGAGACAGTTGTGCCTGCATCATGATCGAATCCCAAACGATCCCGAGATAAGTCGTTCTCTGGGCAGGAGAAAGAACACTTTTCTTGGTGTTGAGTCTCAACCCTAGAGAAACTAGATGAGCTAACACGATGTCTCTGTGTTGGAGCGCCATCTCTCGCGATTGTGCTAGTATTAACCAATCGTCGATGTAATTCAAAATGTGAATGCCCTGGAGTCGTAATGGAGCCAGTGCTGCATCCATGCATTTTGTGTATGTGCGGGGTGACAAGGCTAGGCCGAATGGAAGAACCCGAAATTGGTACGCTTCGCCCCCGAAAGCGAACCTCAGGAATTTCCTGTGTTGTGGCAATATTTCTATGTGAAAATATGCGTCCTTCAGATCGATCGTGACGAACCAATCGTGATGTTGAATTTGCGTCACGACCATCTTGGCGGTTAACATCTTGAACTTGAGCGCTTTGACTGTACGGTTTAAGCCTCGAAGATCTAAGATTGGACGCACCCCCCCATCCTTTTTGGGAACCAGGAAGTATCTGCTGTAATAGCCCGACTCTCTCTCTGGAAGAGGAACATGTTCTATGGCCTCTTTGCTCAGAAGAGTTTGCAGCTCTTGTGACAGTACGTGCATCAGCTCCGGTTTCACGGAATTGGAGACCACGCCGTTGAAACGCGGAGGACGACGAATAAATTGGATTCTGTATCCTATCTGTACTGTGCTTAATACCCACGCAGAAATGCCTGGCAGAAGTTTCCACTCTGCCAGACTCCCCACCAGATTGGGCGCCAGACCATCAGGACTTCTTCTTTCTATTGATAATAGTCCTGAGGTCTGGCCTGGGAGGTTGCTGAGTGCGGCGAGCCTGTCCCCAGTCTCTTTGAGGGGGAGCGCGACTCGCCACACTCTGCTTTTTCTCCTCCCTGGTTTTTGAAGGACCGGGGCGAGGCTGGGTGGCCGACGGACCCTCCCCTTGAGTGCGGCGAGGAAGGAACTGAACATACGCTTCTTCGTGTTTTTTTACATCTCTAAACCTGTTTACAACTGTGTTGACGGAATCGCCAAACAGGCCTGATGGTGAAACTGGCGAGTCTAATAAAAAAACACGATCTTTATCCTTGATACCAGTGAGATTGAGCCACAGGTGCCTCTCCATGCTGACCAAAGCGGACATAGAATGGCCGATGGCACGGGCCGTTTGCTTGGTCGCACAAAGAGACAGATCTGTGGCTCTGCGTAGTTCAGAAAACGCTTCCTCATCGATAGTACTGCCTGCACTCAAGTCCTTCAACAGGTCAGCCTGATACGCCTGTAACACTGCCATAGTGTGCAGCGCAGCACCAGCCTGACCTGCAGCTTGATAAGCTTTTCCCACGAGCGCTGATGTTGTTCTACACGGTAGGTCTCTTTAACGAAGATGCCGCGCCAGGCGAGAGATAGCCCGCAAGCGTCTCTTCAACCTGCGGCATCTCCGTACAAAGACACGGGAAGTATATGGTTTACTCCATGACTTAGATAGTTCGTCATGGAGGTCCTCGAAAAAGGGGAGAGACTGATGTTTTGGTCCCTCCCCCTGCCACCGGACAGAAACCTATCCCCTAGCTTAGACTGTTTGGGGGTCTCTTGTTCGCGTGGCCAGTCAAGCTGTAACCTGGCCACCGCGCGAGTAACCACCTCGAGCAATTCCTCGACAGATCTTTTTTCGCGAGAGGAATGCTTTAGAGGCGGGCTGCTCGCGGTCCGAAGACCCAAGAGATACATCATCCTCCTTGTGAACCGAAGAAGCACCGGAGCGCGCTGGGGCGCTGTAAAGGGGGGGTAAACGATGACGATTCTCGGGGCCCATGACTAAGAGGGGGCCCAGAGAAGCCCCCAATAAAATTGTGGTGCTAAAAAAATATTTGATAGTAAAAATTATTAACTTTAAATTATTCTATTTGCTGTTTCCTGGTGTCAAAAAAATGTATTTGTTTAGGAAACACAAACGTCCGTGGGCCCCTCTCCCCCTCTCGATTATCATAAAATGGTTCAGTCCGCCCAAATTGTATCCAGGCAACACAAACAGCTTGACTTCACTTATATCGCCGGTGTGATGAAGTATCATAGAACCGAACGGTTCGTTGGACCATTTTTCCTGCCGACCAAAATTTCATTATTTCAAATGTAGGCGCGTTGCGGGTGGCAAGCGCGCTCATAATGTAAGAGACGCCGGCGCGACCACAACATTGTCCAACATCAAATGTGCAAACGTAATGTAAGCGGAACGAAACTGGGCTACTCGTTATTGTGTGGTTGACGAACCGCTTATCAGTTTGGACCAGTGCAGCGCGAGCGATCTTGATCAAGCGACACTGTTACACAGCGGTAATAAGAGATCCAGTAAATAAATCATTTGAATTCGCCACAGAAGTAATAACATCGCTGTGAGATCTAGTGAGAAACATTCACATTTCTCCGTTTTTAACAGATCAAACAGCGCGTGGAAGCCAGGAAGAATAATTGTGCCATGAATGAAGTGAACTATCCAGTGTCCACAGATCTGCAACATTCACCATGGATTTACTGTAGTAACACTAACTGCAACCATGGAAGTTTGGCAGGAATTGTAGGCTAATGGCTTCAAGTAACATTACATCGGTTTTATTTTGACATTATGAATACAATTGCTGCCCTCAAATGTTAATCTGAACTAAAAATAGACCTTTGTTTATAACTACTACAATATAAGGGTTACATTTCATTTTTTTTCAAGGAACTGTTTTGTTTATGCTCCTAAGAAGAGTCTATTATAGCTCCATCATTGGTCAAAGTGTGTTAGTTTTAATAAATAAAATAATAATAATTAAAAAAAAATTCTCTGGCATTTATTTCTTTTTGCTGTATCGAAAACGTACCAAACCGTGACACAAGTGTATCGTATTGAACGAACCGTGAATTTTGTGAACCGTTACACCCCTACTATCTATATCTCTCTTACCTATCTGTCTAGCCCTCTGAAGCAATGGTTGAAGCAATTTGAATGCTGAGAAACTTTACTAAGACGATTTGAAAAGTTAGTTTATCTGTTTATTGTTATGAATGTTTGATATTTACCAAAAACATCACTTTGCAGTGTGTTGTTGAATGAGTTTTTTTATAATAAATGTATTTTTAATTAAAACATTTGTTAGTAATAGTCATTATTGGGATTTGATCTGGTGAAGCAAACTTTTTTGTGTTATTTTCCTGTTATCACTGTAAAGCTGCCTTGATATAATCTGTATTATAAAAAGCGCTATATAAATAAAGGTGACTTGACTTGAATGCTAGATGTTTACTCTTGCTATTTGTGTTTAGGCTGTGTGTATATATATATATATATATATATATATATATATATATATGCTAAATAATCATGAACACAATAACGGGGTGAAATGGGCTGTAATGCATGGGGCACCAGGTAAAATCTTGCCTAGGGCAGCAAATTGGTCAGGGCTGGCCCTGGTCTCAGTACTATGGTACGGTCTAAATCCGGACTGAAAATCCTCACAGATATCATTTCTTTCAAGAAAGGTACACAGTTGTGAGGATACCGCTTTTTCTAATATCTTTGACAGAAAAGGTAGATTCGACATCGGCCTGTAATTGACTAGTTCTGTAGGATCAAGTTGCGTTTTTTTAACAAGTGGTTTAATCATAGCCAGCTTAAAGGTTTTTGGTACGTATCCTAGAGACAAAGACGAATTAATGATATTAAGAAGAGGATCTATGACCTCTGGGAGCATCTCTTTCAGTAGCTTAGTCGGAATAGGGTCTAACATACATGTTGTCGATTTAGATGAATTAACGAGTTTGCAAAATTCTTCCTTTCCTATAGCAATAAATTAATCAAATTTTTCCTCAGGGACACTACAATGCACTGCCTGATGCGATACTGTAATAGATGGTTGCATAGTTATAATTTTGTCCCTGATATTATCAATCTTATAAGTGAAGAAGTTCATAAAGTCATTACTGCTGTGTTGCTTGGAAACTTCTGGGCTTGAAGCTTTCTTTTTCGTTAGTTTAGCCAAAGTGATTAGATTATGTTTATTTTCTTCTTAAAAGGGTTGAAAAATAAGCAGATCTAGCAGCTTTTTAATTACACTCAGCAGACGATAAACGATGAGAAAAAAACGTGCAAGGGTGCATCTTATCATCCGTGGGTGAGCGCTGGGAAAGAACCACTCCTACCCCCACCTCTGATGCGTCGACCTCCACCACAAACTGACGTGATGGATCAGGGGCTACTGGGAGCTGAAACAAAGCGGCTCTTGAGGTTGGTAAATGCAGCCTCAGCTGCACCAGACCACCTGAACGTCATTTTGGTGGAGGTCAAGGCAGTCAGAGGAGCGGCTAGTTGGCTGAAATTGCGAATGAAACGCCGGTAAAAATTGGCGAACCCCAAAAACCTCTGTAGAGCCTTACGGGAATCTGGAGTTGGCCAATCCACCACAGCCTTAACCTTGTCAGGATCCATGCGCACACCCTCGGAGGAGATGATATAACCCAGAAATGGAACCGACTGTGCATGGAACGAACATTTCTCCGCCTTGACAAAAAGCCCATTCTCTAACAGTCTCTGGAGCACTCGTCTGTCGTGCTGAACGTGTTCCTGGAGAGAAGAAGAAAATATCAATATGTCATCCAGGTAAACATATATGAACTGATCTACCATATCTCTCAGCACGTTATTCACGAGTGCCTGGAAAACTGCAGGGGTGTTAGACAACCCGGAAGGCATGACCAACTATTCAAAGTGCTATTCAGGGTGTTAAAAGCAGTTTTCCATTCATCCCCCTTCCTTATGCGAACCAAATGATAAGCATTACGTAAGTCCAATTTTGTGAAGACGACTGAAGACATCAACGGCAAAGGATAAGTATTCTTATGTTGATGTTGTTCAACCCTCGGTAGTCAATACACGGTCGCAGAGAACCATCCTCCTTCCCCACAAAAAAGAACTCTGCCCCCGCTGGAGAAGAGGAAGGGCGAATGAACCCGGATGCCAGAGAATCAGAAATGAATGTTTCTCCATGGGCTCCCTTTCTGGAGCAGAAAGTGAGTATAACTTGCCTTTGGGTGGAGACATACCTGGCAGTAAATCTATAGCACAGTCATAGGGACTATGCGGAGGGAGAGAAGCAGAACAAGACACAGAAGAACACGCAGACATTAAACAAGAAGCATGACAAAATTCACTCCAGGAGAGAACAGAATTCCCGCGCAAGTTAATATGCGGGTTATGGAGTGCCAGCCAGGGATGACCAAGCACCACAGGAGTAGAAGGAGTGTCAATCAATAGAAAGTCAATGTTCTCTGAATGATTACCAGAAGTGACCAGTCTTAAGGTGACAGTAGAGTGTGTGACAGAGGGTAAAAGTTGACCATTAAGTGCAACCACAGAAATGGGCTTGGAGAGTGCCACCACTGGTATCTGGAGACTGTGTACCAGATCAATATCCAAAAAATTACCCTCGGCTCCTGAATCTACTTGGGCCTCACAGTTGAAATTCAGAGTCTGCAGTCTTAAACTTACTGGAAGATGAGTGGCAGAAAAAGAGGATTCAGTCCGTGCAATCCCTCCCGTCAGTAACCTCTTACCTACTAACAGGTGCTGGCTTTTACTGGACACTGCAGTGCAATGTGACCGGCGTTTCCACAATACAAACATAATCCCCACTTTCTCCTCCTCTGTTTCTCCTGTGATGATAAACGAGACCTGCCCAGTTGCATGGGCTCAGGATCAGGAAGAAATGTTGTAGTCTCGTCAGGAGAATTAAAAGTAGGATTAGGTGTAGATGTAACGTTGGCACTGACTCGCTGTGACCGACGACCTGGTCGACATAGTCTGGTATCCACTTGAACCGCCAGATCAATCAATTTATCCACCCCCGCGGGTAATTCCAAAACGTAAATCTCGTCCTTTATGTACTCAGAAAGTCCGTGTAAAAACATGTCCCATTGAGCTTCGGCATTCCAGCCACACTCTGCCGCCAACTTACGAAATTCAATAGAATAGTGTGTTACCGTACGTTCTCCCTGTCGCAGCTCTGCAAGAAGACGCGCCGCATCTCTGCCAGAAGCAGCGCGATCAAAAAACTTTCTGAGTTCATTAGAGAAAGCTTGAAAGGATGCACAACACGGAAGTCTCTGCTCCCAAACAGTCGTTCCCCAACTGCCCGCTCTTCCTGCGAGTAAAGTGATTTACACAACTGGGACTCACCAGAGTAGAACACGGGAGGCGGAAGGCGGGGTTCAGTAGAAACGAATGGACTGGATCACTGGAGTCGGTGGATCTGCCGTAGTTTGTTGTCGAGAAGCAGCAGTCTCAATACTTAATTGCTGTACCTGTTTCGTCAGTTCAGAAACTTGGGTCACTAGCGTCTGTATTGTTTGACCCGTGGCCATAGTCTGTTCCTCCTGTTGCTGGAGACGAGCATCGCTTCTGGCCAATACATTCTGCAATTCCGCTGTGCTTGCTGGATCCATTGATGGTCAGTTCGTTCTGTCAGAATGAGAGTCGTAGATCCAAATGCAAGCAAACAGTTTATTGAAGGCAGGTTGAACAGATGATAATACTGTAGGGCTGAGCCAATATGGGCAGAACTCTTTACTGCCCTAGTACTTCAAAAAGCCTTTTAAAGGTATACATGTGAATTAAATGTGGCACAATGGCCTTCATAATCACAGTATGCTAATGCCTATCTAGTGCAGGGATTTCATCAATATGCTGATTGAGGACTGTTGGGACACTCCAGGCACAGGATGGTTCTGTCGGGAGAGACAGAGTCGTTTGCACCTCAATGACACGTCTGTACCATTTGCTTCATAGGACATATGCTTTCAACTACATACTGTTTATTTACTAGTGTGTTCTAATATGTAACTATGCCATGTTTGGTCTCATCTGACAGCCTATAAACTGAAATGAATGGTGGTGAACTTAACAGAGATATTAAAGTATCCTAATGTACAATTTGGTACTATTGGTTAAACATGAATTGAGGAGAATATGTTAATGTTCTTCTCCCCCTCTGGATCTCCACCCATTTGCCTCATCTTTTGGTTTCCTGTCGGTTGGTTTTGGTGTTGGTATTCCACTCATGTTTAACAATGCTTTGCTCAGGGTATAAGAAGGAAAGGTAACTGTTGATCTTCGAGAAAGGCTTTAACTCTGCCACTCCCACACACCGGTGCGTAACCTCATACTTCAAGAAAGGCTTTTACGGCCTCTTCTGCACGACAGTGCTTTATTTGTTACAACTAAGTTTCTATACAGTATGTTGTTCCATTCTACTGTCTGTATATTTAAACATGTAACTTAATAAATAACTTTGCCTGCTTTAAAGGTTTTGAGAATCTTTCCTTTTATCACTGATTACGTTGAAAGCTAAAGTGATTTTAACTTTCGTTATCTAAACATTTAGGTTGAATCCTATGTTTTCCTATCAGTTCTAAGAAAGACCTTTACCTTTAAAGAATAAGAGGTTAAAGAATAACAACAACTTTAATGGAGTCAGATTAATTATATTGGAGTCAGATAAATATTTGAATTATACACGTCATCCTTTTGTTCCGATTATTGGATCAAAATAGCAGCGTAAACTTCCACATATAGCAGGCAGGTGACCAGGATACAAATACACAGGAAAGGATGAGTGATATGAATAATCCTGTGTGGATGCCAAACGGGAACTGGAATGAAGAGAACTCTAAACGATCTCCAGAAGTCTGGAAACACAGCGAGATCGAGGAAATAACTCAGTAAGGAAACTCAAGCACCGGAACTGGGTAAGAGAGCATAAACAAGAGTGACGAACCGATACCAGGCAATAATCACTCCTGCTAGATATAGGCAGCCAACAACAGAATTAACTAGCTGCAGCTGTGGGCTGATTAAATGATCAGCTAGTTACTAAGCAACAAACAAGACTAAACACTCAGATCCCACACCCATAACAACCAACAGATACACAAAATGAACACACGGATCGATGAACCGTGACACTGTATCAATAGTTCTTCTATTGAAATTCTGTTGGCAGGAATGTAAGGAAAGCCACTCTTGCATGTGATGCTACTGTCTTTAAGAGGACCAATAACCACTCACCCTAGTCGGGTTTTCACTGGATATGGCCCGTCATAATGACTGTTAACAATTTTCCATGGTTCAGTAGCTTTGGGTGCATTGTTTCCAATCAGTAAATCAACCTCAGCTTCAATGACTGAAATTCTTACATTTTGAGGTAAGGCCATCTGGAGAGTGCAACATTTTGCCAGTCCTGTAGGCACGTAAACGAGCCATTCTTTTTTCATAATTCACTCTCATAATTCATTAAAGTTATGAAACTTAATTTTCCCCTTAACCAAAATCAATTTGCTCTAGAACAAGAAATAGATTAATAAGACCAAAGATTGTCATTTGATATACCCCAAATTAATAATATCTCATGTTTAACCACTATCTACAAGAGCCAGTGGCAAATTCCCGAAGGACTGGCCAAGATGACGAATGTTATCATCATCTTGTATGTACATGATTGCTGAAATGGCCAATGATGGCCTGGAGCTCGTATCTAAACAGACTGTAAAATAGGCACTTTGATTATATTTTAGTCACATATTTGAGGTCTAACGCACTACATTCTTGCCTAAAAAAAAATTAAAACTACATTTCGTGACACAACAACAGTAGTATTTTTAAAAAATATGGTGGATTTGCTCGATCGTCATGACAAGCTGCAAGCAGAGTGATACAAACAGTGAAATGGTTAGAGTGCTGTAATCACACGGCTAGAAAAGGCTATCAGCCAATCAGATTCGAGAACCAGAAAGAGCCGTTGTATAAAGTGCTTTGTTTTGTGTTTATTTTGTTTTTGAGAAAAAAGCATGCAGCACATATTTACATATTCATCTAAACATCGCTCTCAGCAGTGTGGGTGGTGTCGGATGTTAACCAAAAGTATGCTGGTCACGTTTTTCGAACTTCGTTTTACCCTTAAACTTTAGAAAGAACACACAATGTTAAGTGCATTTTTGGGAAACGAGATATAGTTATCAGGAATCGTGGACCTGGCGAAGCATAACGCGAAATCTGTTCCAGTCGTGTGATATTCACCCTGTAACAGCACTCTAACCGTTTCACTGTTGGTATTACTCGGCTTGCAGCTTGCCATGGCGATCGAGCAAATCCACCATATTAAAAAAATAATACTGTTGTTGTGTCACGAAATGTAGTTTTAAGAGTTTTTAGGCGATAATGTATCTGTGCGCTCTAACTAAAAAAAAAAAAAAAAAAAAAAAAAAAATCTAAATAAATAACTAAATAAAACGCTGTTGAAACGTATGTAAAATGAATAGGCCTAGATACATTTAAGAACCCCCTCCCAAAAGTCAATTTGTATTTGGCGGGGATATAGATAAACAATTGCGACATAGCCTATGTTGTTTAGGATGTAGGCTATTCTTTTAAATCTTGTTGTTGCGTTTAAGTATTTTTTTTCTTCAGTATTTGTACAAAACGGCCTCCCACCGTCGCGGCCCTTGTGCGCATGAGCCAAGCGTAAGTTTACTGTGTCCATGAGCTTCACCAACACAAGCGTTAAAACGCGCAGGACTGAACGCCTCTATCACGATGGACAGAGAATGGTTTTAACTTCGTCATAAAATATATTGTCTTTAGAAATGTTTTTTTCTTCTTCTTCTTTTCTTTTCTTTTACATATTTCTTTTTCTTTTTTTAAGAGGGAAATGTGCATGCGCTACTAGGTTCAGCACTCTGGACAGCGCGCGCGTGTTGAGCCTAATGTGACTTATTAGGTAAACGTAATTATTTTGTCTCAGAAGAATCATGGAGCTGATAACATTCATCACCAACTGGGGCAAATCTATGGCAAGGGGACTTCTGAAGTGAGAAATGGACTTTGCGGAAATTCTGTTAGCTTTGTTAATCGTTGTGGTTGCGATTGTTTCTTTGTTGTCGAACTTACTGGTGTTGCTATGTTTCATCCACAGCAGCGAAATACGCCGACAGGTGCCAGGGGTGTTCACAATGAACTTGTCGTTTTGCAACATACTGATTTCTGTCCTGAACATGCCGTCCACTTTAATTGGGATTGTAAAGCACCAGCAACCTTTTGGAGACTGTCTCTGTGGCACGCTGAGCTTTCTGGAGACCTTTCTGATAGCCAATAGCATGCTAAGCATGGCAGCCCTCAGTATAGACCGCTGGATCGCCGTAGTTTTCCCTCTGAGTTACTCTAGCAAAATGCGCTACCAGGACGCGTTGGTCATGGTGTGTTATTCTTGGCTTCACTCGTTCACGTTCTCTCTCATCCCGGTGTTTTTCTCATGGTTTGACTACAGTCCGATTTACGCATCCTGCACGTTGCATTTGAGCGAGGAGAGGACACGGATTAAGTTTACTGTGTTCACCATTGTCTTTCATGCCACCAGCTTTATGCTCTCGCTTCTGATTTTGTGCATTACATACTTAAAGGTGTTAAAAGTTGCACGCTTTCACTGCAAGAGGATTGACATTATAACCATGCAGACCCTCTTCTTACTGGTAGATATTCATCCAAGGTATTTATGACCATTTATTCTTAGTAAGCATCATTGGGATGTTTTACCAGGTTTCCCATTGGATCATATGTCATTAATATTTTGTAAAACTCTTTTGTATAGTGTTAAGCAGCGCTGTCTTTCAGAACAAAAGAGGAGAAAACAGCGCGCTACTAAGAAGATCAGCATTTTCATTGGATCTTTCATCATCTGTTTCGCCCCTTATGTTATTACAAGGTATGCCGCTTATTATTTAAAAGCTTAACATTTTACAAACCACTTGGTACAAACACTTTAATCTGGGAGGGGTTGTTTATCAGACAGTATGATACAGAGATCTGAATATATAGGGAGGCTGATGAGGGACGCAACGAAGCGGTTTGCAGCGTTCAGTATACGTTCAATTGTCCATTATGATCTTAATTGCTTCCTTGTAGAAATGTTTTACTCTTGAAAAGTAAAAAAAGTGCCTCGAAATGGCGTTATTTAATTGAGTCGTGACTCGTGAGATGACGCTAACCAGACAAGAAAAAAAATGTTTCCAAGAATAGCTCTTGTGCGCCAGAGGTGACAGAACACAATCACTTTTCGTCTCTAGAGAGGGATTCGCTAATGATCTTGAAAGCTCACCTGATCTAAAATAAATAAATAAAATAAAACATGTTTTTTGCTGTAAAACTGCTGTGTCTGTAACACCTACTCAGGGGCGGACTTTACCATTAGGCAAAGGTCGGCAATTGCCTTGGGCCCCAAGCTACATAGGGGCCCCCAAAATGCCCCATTAATTTATGCTTACGTTTTTTTTTTTAATTTTTTTTTTTTTAATTTTCGCAAATTATATATTTCTAAATCTCCATTTGCGAAAAATGGCATCAAATCATTAGTCGCAGAAAGGAGGGGGCCCCCCACCTCACTACATTGGACTATTCCATTATCTCACGCATCTGCGAAAGTGACAAGGCTGTATTGCGACAAAAAACTGACAGAGAAAAAGAAGTGATTGACAGAGTGTACAGAGTAGAGTAAAAATGAAGCGAAGCTACACAAGCGGTGCTGAAAAAAGGAGGAAAAATTGCAGAATAAGGTAACAAACTTTTTTGTGATGCCCGCTGACAATGACAACAACGATACAGGAAATACACAAACAGAGCAAGATGAGTCTAAACGTGAAAATGAAAAGTTTCGAAGTTACCCAAGCGTCTCAAATAAAAGAAAAAAAGACTCAGATACTGTAAGTAGGCTATTTGGGAAAGCTGCCAAAGATGACAAACTTTTTTATGGCTAGGAACAACAAACGTCCAACGCACAGAAAGATCGTGAAGCAAAGAGGACATGGAGACCGACAGACAAAACAGAGCAGTTTAAATTACTTATGATATGAAAAATCTCAGGTCTCAGATTCTGTCAATTCTATTACGAAATAATAAATACCGTTTGGAGCTTGTAATGTGACGTGACCGATCCCTAGAGGCACGTGAACTGATCATCTTCGGTAATAACTTACCAAAATGTATTCCTTATTCATAATATCGACCAATCAGTGTTTCAACCGCGGAAAGAGGTAAAACAGCTGGAGAACAATCGTCACATAACATTTAGCCTAACGTTCCTCAGGAAATCCACTTAGTTACCATAATATAGGCTATAGCATGTTAGTTGACTAGAAAAATAAGATATAAAGAGTATTTAGCTAAATAGGGCCTATGTGTAGGCCTACTATATTATTTATTTAGTATATTGTTTACTTATAATTTAATTATAATAAAAAAGCATTGTTTAATTTTAGTTATTTTTAACCTTAAATAATACCAGCTGATATGGCTCTCTGTATGTTCACAGCATTATGTGAGTTTTTTTTTCTTGAGAAAAATTAACGCCTATCTTGTGTACCTAATATGTATCCAAATGAGTCAATATTGAATCAAATCACAAGAATTGAATCGAAATGGTGAAATTTGTCAAGCAAAAAAAAAAAAAAAAAAAAAAAACAGAGCTTACCAGAAATTGTACCATGTAAACATTGTAACGTTTCTGTTTAGGAGTGAATACGTGTATGCAAGGTTTAAAGGGGAAGTTTTATTTCTCCTCTCCAACCTTTACCTGCCTATTCACCATTCAGTCTGTAAAAAAAAGATTTCGCTCTCTTTTAAAGGTGCAGTGTGTGATTTTTAGACGTCACAATAAGTCGATCTTCATAGAAGGGGGTTCCCGCGGTTATGTAGATATAAATGACTCATTCTAAGGTAATAAGAACATAACGGTTCATTAAGTAAGGTCTTTATACACCACTGAAAACATAGTTATGGATCTTATATTGCATTTCTGTCAATAGATCCTCAGAAATATGACACATTGCACCTTTAAAGATCGGATGGGGGGCCCATACATACCTTCGCCTTGGGCCCCCAATTTGCTAAATCCGCCACTGCACCTACTAAACTACGAAACTACATATAATGTCATTTCGTTAACCACAGGATAGCAGAACTGATTTTTATTTTTGTTGTTATCTTTTGACAGAGTAAAAACGAAACAATGATTATACTACAACAATAACAGCATTTTATTATTCATTATTTTATAATTATTATTTAGTTTTATATTTGTATATAAAGGACCTATTTATGTTTCATATTTTCAAAGTTACACTTAATATAAGCATTTTTACATTTTACCATTATGCATTGCATTTATAGAATAGTATTTTCCAATATAAATAGCCAAAATTGTCCATTGGAAGCTACTCATTTCTCACATGAGAATGAATAGTTGTTTAAAAAAAAAAAATGTTTGTAAAAAGTAATTTTCAGAACAACTAACATGTTACTTTTAAGGACTGAATAAATATTGCTGTTTATCAGTAGATTCTTTGAAAGTTATATTTTGAGTGAGAAACACATGCAAAACTTATTATGGTCTTTTATAAAATGAAAAACTTAATAGGTATTATTCCGTTAGATAACTTAAGGGAAGTTATCTAACGGATTAATGCCTATTAAGTTTATCATTATATAAAAGACCATAATAAGTTTTGCATGTGTTTTACACAAAAAATATATATTTACTGCTTAAACAGTCATGGTAAATTAATACTGAGTTGTGTGTTTGTGTGGTTCTTGTCTAGATGCTGTCATTATGTTAATAATGGCTTTGCCTCTGTTTCACAGGTTGACTGAGCTGCTTCCCTTTGTGGATGTCAACCGACACTGGGGTATTGTCAGCAAGTGTTTAACATACAGCAAGGCAGCTTCAGATCCCTTCGTCTACTCCCTCCTGCGACAGCAGTACAAGAAGGTCTTGATAACAGTGGCCAATCGCCTGTTGAAGCGTGATTTAAACCCATCCTCTGGACACAGCAGCTCTATGGACACAGAGAATGACTACAGTCTTCAGAGGATCAGCTAATGTCACTTGCACAAACAGGAAAAGCCTGTTAAAGGTGTTTGTGTGTGTGTATGTGTGTGTGAAAGAATAGGACTGTGTGGTCACAGTTGGCGGCCTTTGCAATTTGGCAGCCAGTTTCAAACAGTTGGAGCCCTCAAAAAAGACATACAACTATTATACGCAATGCGACTGCAATTACTTTATTATCTCTGTTATATTTAACAATGTTAACTCATTTCACTCTTAGTCTATTTTTAAACGCATTCTATCTACCACTATCCACTATCTAAAAACAAAATCAACATTCAATCTTCATCACTCTATCAGCCCCTCAGCAAGCACCTTGGACAGAGTAATTAAAAGGCAGTGAGAGCAAAGAAATAAAATCAAGAGAACATCGATTAGATAAGTGATTTAATAGGAGTTAATACAATATGAATACGAATAATCTACATCAAGAGAAAATATTTAACATTTAGGCCTATTCCAATTTTGACATTAAGAACTTGGCTTTCCAATGAGACCTTCAAAAGCTCTGACAAGTTTATCCTTATTATCCAGTGATCTCATAACGTTGTGTTCAATTGATATCTGGGCAAGTTTGTTCTTTCTTGCAGCATGGTGGACCGCATATATGATTTGATCAGCCTCAAGCAGGAGATATTAATATATATAAAAAAATGAAATTATGGGAAAAAAAATAAATGAAACTAAAACTGCCCGTAGATAGCGGCAATTCATTGTCTTGACGAGTGAGTGAATCATTTAGTCAATCGAATTGTTCAAAATGGCTAATTCATTCAAGGACAATGCACATGACTGTCTTTGTGAGTGAGTCATTGAGTCATTCATTAGACGGATTCTCAAAAAATGTGGATTGATTCAGTAACGAAACATCACTGTGTTGCTCAGAAACAAGCAATGGCAATGTGGAATTATTCGTTGATGAAATAAAGCAAAAACAGATGTTTTAAGTCTAAAATGAAAGCCACACAATATTAATTGATTTATTGAACTGTTGTTTTCCAGAAAACAGCACACTATCCTGCAAGAACTCATACAGGGACATTTTTTGCCCTATATATCTCGAATTTTGGGGGCATTTTTATTCATTTTGGTGGTATTTCTGCCCTGAGCCCACATTCATTTTCTACCCTGGTGTATGCACGGTGTAATGGTGGGGGGGTTGGGGCTCTTTTTCGACCAGCAAAGTGCAGAACATATAGGCTTACTTACATATACAGACTTACTACAAAAGCTGCAGAGTAACATTACACCACATATTGTTAACTTTCTTGTTAAAAGACGTTTCACTCAAAATGCATACATGGACAGTGATGCATTTTAATATATCTTAGTAAATGACATTAGTGAAAGATCAGCCAAAGCTACAAATCTCTACTACTGATGTCGGAGCTTTTATAGCTTTTAACATAACTGAATGTAGATTCCTATAACAGCTGTTCATAGTGCTAATACTTTGTGCTATTTGGTGGGATGTTGCAAGTTGTTTTTAAAAGATGACTTTGTTAAACTCTTGATGGATAGCTACTTTGCACAGTATAAGAAATGTATAGTGTACTTATTTATTTACAATGAATTCAGTTAAGCGGTTTACAGAGTACCAGAATTCAAACTAACGAAGTGCTTTACACTGTATTAGCTGTATTAGTGCGAAATTTGCTAACATTTGTTCAATTCATTGTTTTGTGAAAATGGTGCAATAAAGATAAAGATATGAATAATGAAATAATGAGTAAACATTTAAATGGAAACATGTACACTATTTTACTAAATTAATAGGAAAATGTGTTGATTTGATCATTTTATCAGATTTATTTAATCAATGCTATGTATTTTTTTCTACTAGTGCAAGTTTAAAGATGGAACTAGTTAGTGACTTTCTTAGGACCTATGATCTTCTGATCATAAAGAAATAATAAATTGTTAAAACAAGCTTTTAAAACAAGCGTTAAAAAAAAGAAACATAAGAAATTGAGAAGATATGAAACTCAAGAGTAGCTGTTGTTCAAAGGTCGGTGTCTGGGCTCTGCAGAACATCACTATAGAGGTTTTCATGTTTGCTGTTATATATATATATATATATATATATATATATATATATATATATATATACTAGTGCTGTCAAACGATTAAAATATTTAATCGCGATTAATCGCATTAATGTTATAGTAAACTTGCAATTAATCCCACATTTTTATCTATTCTAAATGTCCCTTGATTTCTTTTTGTCCCATAATTTTTTTCTCATTCATGTTGCTCTATCAACATGGAAAAGTGGATCGGGCTTGCTTTGTGCAAATGTTTTTTTATTGAAAACAACATTGGCATATGTGTTCAATTTCACACTAACATTCTCACTCGGAGCAAATAATCGCATCAGAGAATTTGCATCAGCTGTGTGCTTGGCCATCAAGTGGTATTTCAGACTGGACGTGCTGCGATGATAGCTCAGTTCACAACGACAAAACACACAGATCACTTTGGTCTTGTCAATGGAACCATTTGGCAACATTTTAAAAGTAAACTTTCCATTCAGAATCTTATTGGCATCCATTTCGGCGGCTCGCCATCACTCAAAACGTAACTTTAGCCTACTACTCTTTGGCTGGCTCGCAAGCCCAAACAAGTGTGTGCGGTGTGCCGGTTGTTTTGTTTCCGGTCTAGCTAGATCCGGTGTGGTGTTGTAGTTTTTCTAACATTACTAGTTGTTGCAACAGCATGTGAAAAAAAAACTACAGAGTTTGCTAGGCCAAAAAGAACGTTAATCTCGCGATAAAAAAATTGATGCCGTTAAAATGGGTTTGCGTTAATGCCGTTAATAATGCGTTTAACTGACAGCACTAATATATACATATATATCCCTCAGACGGTCTTCGTTTCGGAGTCAGAAGTGACCGGAGACCTAAAAATGAAACTTCCTCCATCCCAGTAAAACCAATGCAATTTATTTTTGTTCTATAATATTTATTCTTTTTAATTTTGTATTTTGAGAGAATTTGATTGAATTTATTCATATTTATGCAATATTTATGGTCTATTTTTGCCATTGAAATTAATAAAAAAAAATTATATTTAAATATGTATTTAAAAAAAAAAAACTTTAATGCAGTATTTTAGTTTAATATAGAGTCTAGGCCTTCAAAAAAAAAATGTTTTAAGCAGATTAGCACCATCTGGTGAGAGTATGGAGAGAAAGCGTAGAACCATGGTGTAACCACTAGATGGCATGTACAGCTCTCTATGGAGAGGCATGTGAATTCCCCAGCTGTTTATGGACACATTTACTTTTTTTTTTTTTTTTTTACAGAATTTGTAAAAAAAAAATGCAATTCATTGAATTATAACACTTTATGTAAAATAATATTTTAAAAAAATATATTTTTTTTGGGATTTTTTTTTTTTTTTTTTTGTCAATTTCCCATTCATTTCCTATGGGGGTCATTTTTGACCGAAGACCACAAGTGTGACTATTTTTTTATGACGACTTAGCATGTTCGGATCATGACCTACATTTTTTTTGTGTGTTCACATACCTAATGCCATAAAAGTCACCAAGTTTTGTAACATTCCGATGAAGCTGTGAATTTTAAAAATTCAAAACAGATTTTTTGTAATCAAAATTTATTGGTGTGTATGTGTATACAGTAAAAGTGTGTTTGTATGTGTGTGTGTGTGTCTGATGGGTGTGTCTTTTTTGCACTCTTGATGTTGTAGAGTGTCACCCCTTTACAGCTGTGTACTTTTTTTTAGGATTGTGGCCGGTTTGTAGATTGTACACACAAAAATTCGAAGACATTTTTTTTTTTTTTTCATTCATTTCCTATGGGTCGGTCATTTTTGACCGAAGACCAAAATCGTTCAATTTTTTTTACAACCACTTAGCATGCTCGGATCATGACCTTAATTTTTGTGTGTGTTCACATACCTAATGCCATAAAAGTCACCATAACATTTCATAACATTCTGATGAAGCTGTGATTTTTAGAAATTCAAAACAGAAAATGCTTCGGTCAGAAATGACCGAGGACCGTCTGAGGGTTATATATATATATATATATATATATATATATATATATATATATATATATATATATATTATATATATTTATATATATATATATATACACACTGAACAAAATTATAAACGCAACACTTTTCTAGGCAAATCTGTCTAAATCTGTGTTAGTGAGCACTTCTCCTTTGCTGAGATAATCCATCCACCTCACAGGTGTGGCATATCAAGATGCTGATTAGACAGCATGATTATTGCACAGGTGTGCCTTAGGCCGCCACACAATTTTGTGGTGCACATACACTGGCCATTAGAGTATGACCGCCAGCGAACTGATCTGAAAACAAGTGATCTTCCGGCGAATGCGATTTTACATTCATTTATTCAGTCGGTGTGTCTGAATTAATGAAATAATGAAATGAAATGAAATAAAATAAATAAATAAATAAATAAATAAATGTTTATTTCACAGTCCAATTTCACCTGAAAATTAGAGTAGGCTACAACTCACATTCAGTCTAATTCTAAATTCCAAAATATCATGTTTCAAAAAATTCTGTCAGGAGGGGAAATCCAAGATGGCGCAGAGAGCGATTGCATTTATGCAGGCTCTGATAAAAATGGCATAATAATAATCTCCTATAATCGATACCTCTGGCAAAGAAAACAACCAGTTGTGTGGAAACTGTATCCATTATTAATTGAATTTTGGTTTTGTTGTGCTACCTAAGACTCTTCGTTCCTTCAAATGTAAACGAGATGGTTAACCAAGTAGATACCAGGCTAGCCGACCATGACTTTAACATGACCGCGCTCATGGAGGCATGTGATGATGAAGAAGTTAAAGCGATGATGGAAGAAAGTACCAAGTAAGATATACACATACCATTACCCAGCACGAACTGGGAAAAGAGTGTTCCTAAAAGAAGGTTATGCACTCATTGATGGACTGAGAGTTGACCCGTAACTGATGATTCTGAAAGGTAACATCCAGACTCAGGTTACAATATTCAAGGATTGTCACTATATCAGATGGAAATAATCTGAGCAACTATGTCGAAGAAAAGGTAGTTAACTACAGTTTAATTGTAATAAGCTGGTATTGTCAGGGTTCTCCTCTGACAGTTCTGTCAGTCTTGTCTTTGTTTGTTTAATGTGTCTTTGTTTATGTTGTGCTTGAACACATGGCTCTGTCTTTGTTTGTCCTCCTTGTTTCCAATTACCACAAGCTCTTGTTTAGTCATTGATTAGTCTTCGTTTGTCTGAGTGTGCTCACCTGTTCCTTGTGTTTTCTGCTCCCTTTATATTAGCTGTGTCCCAATGTGAAGGCTGCATCCTTCGAAGGATGCACCATGTAGCCTTCGTAGGATCTCCTAATTGCGGAACCAGGTGTTCCCGATTAACGCTCCTTGCACCAAGCAAAGGTGCGAGAGGACAGCTGCCATCCTGATAATTCATTTGATATAATTGAGTAAACAGCTATGGAGCCAGAATTGGCTATTGTCATTTTTATGTTTTACAATTTACTGGAGGACATGGTGAGGATGTTTCAGCCCCGGCACTGGTTTGCGTCCCAATTCAGAGGCTGAATTGGTGGATTACACTTTAAACTGTTCAATTATTGGGTGTTAACTTGGTAAATATTGTAATGATATATGAAAAAGAAAAGAAAACTTAGGCCTCTCTCTCTCTCTATATATATATATATATAATATTATTATTATTATTATATAATTTTTTTTTCCAAAGGTTTAAATGTTCACTTATATCTTACCTTGATGCGATTTTGTAGGCTAGTGTATTCTTTTTATTATGTACACAAATGGACCATGGTGAACATACAGGTTTTCAACCCTGTTTGAATATAAAACCCAGTTGAATATAAAAAAGTCCAGAGCAAACGTTACTCCCGCTTGTCATCGGCAGCTGTCACAGTTGCCAGGCGACAAGCATAATTCCTCCGTAGGCTAGACCGGTCCGAGCACTTCAGATGCGCCCTTTGATATGGGATGCAGCTGTAGTTAGCAACAATTTGTTAATATTGTGACAATGGGCCTACATTTTGTTACTTTAATTTTCGGAACTACATACTTCGTTAAGTATTCACGTACAAATGTGAAGTAACCTACTGAAGTAAGAAATACATTTTTGATTATGAGTATCGAATTAGTCAATTTGCTGATGACACAGTAATATTTTTAAAAGACAAATCCATAATTGGAGTACTCAAATTAAATTGGATAAAATCATATTTAACAGCCTAATTCAATATGGTTTCATACCAAAATGTGTATTCAAGAGAGTCAGAGATTTAGAATTTTTGATGAAATGTGATTTTGATATTTCTAAATTGCCAATTAAGCTTGCAAATTTCCACAAAAATATACTGCAATACTGGAAAATGATATTTAGCCACAACTTCACACCTCATGGCTCCTCCCTGTGGAATAATCGGACCATTACAATAAATAGGCAGGATCTTTACAGCTGGCTAAATATTTGTACTGAAATTCTTTCACTCAATTTATTTCAGGTTTTTATTTATGTAGATCGTCTCTCAAAAAATATGTCATTGATGTCATTTATTATTACTATGGGTAAATCATATATACATAAAAGCAAATGGAATAACAGCAAACCTTCTGTAATGTGTTTTGGAAAATGAATGTAAAAATTATCTAGCATCCATAAAATACTTATCCAAAGATAATCAATCCCTTGGTGAATTGTATAAAGTCATGCATGAGTCTCTTTCTTTCTAAGATTTTGTGCATGCTTGAATTATTTTATTTATTTTTATTCTATTTTTCTTCATTGCAACCCCCTAACCAACCTAAGTGTTTTGAAGATTGTTTTTATTTAATGTACTAAATATGTGTTTTTATTTTTTTTATACACATTAACCTATTTGGGCATAGGCATATGTGCACAGATATCGAATGGAGATTTCATTGTATGATATTTGTATATTATTGTTCCCTTCATGAGTTTGTAAATTGATATTGTTCAATGATAAAAAAAAAAAAAAAAAATCTGTCTGAATAAAAGTCTATATGAATAAATTAATAATTAATTAATTAATTAGATAAATAAACAAATATTTCACAGCTAAACTTGTCATTGTTTGATGCTGAATTTCAAAATAAAAGTCCATCTGAATAAATGAATAAATGAATGAATAAATAAATAAATATTTCACAACCCAATTTCACCTGAAAATTATAGTAAACCTCAGTCCATCACTGTCTGCTACTGAATTCCAAAATATAAGCCCTCCAACACATTAAAAATACGCTATTTTGTCTATTCATTCAAAAACTGATTAAAAGAAAAGTCCTATTTTCCAAAGACCAATTTCACCTCTGATGGAGAGTACACCTCACAGTGTCAGCTACACCATTTCAGGATGGTCTGATGTTGTATTCCAAAATAGGAGCCCCCAAAAATTCATATTTATGCTGTTTTGTCTATACATTTAGAAACCCATAAAAAGAAAACTCATAGTTTTGCATTTCCTCAAACGCAAACTCAAACTCACTGCGAGACAAATGTCCTGAATAGACATGCCTTTCGCCCAAGCCCATGATGACGCAAAACTCCTTGTGAAGTGAGCGCGCACCCTCATTGGGCAATCGGTTCCTCGGGAAGCATAAGCTAGTCGCACAGCTTCCACAATCCAGTGTGATAGCCTCTGTTTCGACAGTGCGCTGCCTTTCTTGGTGCCCGCGTAGCAGATGAAAAGCTGCTCCAAAGTTCGAAACTGGCTAGTCCTGTTCACATAAGCACGCAGTGCACGCATGGGGCATAAAGCACACTTCTGTGACACTGAATTAGCGTCTAGTTCAGTGGGGCAAAACGCTTGAATTGTAACCACCTGAGCTCTGAACGGAGTTGAGAGCACCTTCGGCGTGTCGCCACATCTGGGAATGAGTCTGACCATGCAATCGTCCGGTCCGAACTACATACACACACTTTTCACTGACAGGGCATGCAAGCCTCCCACTCGTTTTCCGCAGGCTAGCGCGAGCAGCCACCGCCTAGCCCCCCGGAGAAAACTCGATATCAGGGGGTGCTTCCCCACCGAATAGCCATCTACCATGTCACGAAAGGTGGCAATAGTGGCCACGTATACTTTCGCTGTAGACGGGGAGCTGCCAGCGTCCAGACGTTCCTGCAAGATGGTCAGAATAGTGGAAATATCACAAATAAGTAAATAAGAAATAAGTACCCGATCCGTCCACAAGATCAGCTGCCTCACTAAGCCCTGCAGGGATTGCGAGCGCAACCCTCCCTGGTGATTGATGTATGCCACCACCACCGCATTGACCGTTCTGATGAGAACATGACGGTCTTTCACGAATGGAAGGAAGCTCTTCAGAGCTAGACGAACCGCTTCTATCTCCAAGCAGTTAATATGCCAGCGCTTCTGGTCCCCCACCCACGTACCGAACGCTGGTCTGCCATCACAGAGGGCTCCCCAGCCGGATAGTGATGCATCCGTAGTGACCACTATCCGCCTGACCACTCTGTCCATAGCAGCACCCTGTTCGTACATGGTCGTGCCGGACCAAGGTGCCACAGTCTCGAGACATGAACGCGTTATGATAGGGGAGAGGGGGAGAGGTTTCGCTTATGTCGCGGGTAATAGTTAGGGGAGGAAAAGAGCTCTTTTGCTGAGACATGTAATGCTTTTTATTTATTTAAACAGAACACTGCGGTTTCATAACAACATTTACACAAACATTCTCGGCTTTCTCTGTTGGTTGCCGAGGGAACTCTGAGCGGGAACTAGCTCTTTTCACCCTAGGTCCACTGTCGTGCACGGACCGTGCTCTTTTCCTCCTGGCACGAACATCAGGAACGCTGCTCCTTCTTGCCGCCAGTCACCCTTGGCAGCTGGAAGCTGAAACAACTGTTTCTCCGCCCCTTCCACTGTCGTCAGCAGCTGGGTACCCTGTGCATGGGCTCGGGCTGAGTGAGGGGAGCGCCATGACTGGGTGAGCTCCGCGTGGAGCTCAGGGTAAAAAGGGTCTCTGCGGGGCGTCCGCCCTCCAGGGTCGGGCACCTGCCAGTCAGGTGAGGGCGCGGGTGCCATTGGCTATTTGCAAGCAAAAGAGTTATTCAAATCAGGCTTCAGCATTTCGAGGAAAATGGATTTCCCCATATGTAATGTCGAGGGACCGACTCGATAAGGGAACCACAGTTAAAAGCCACAAGTTTTTCTTTCTTATAAACTTCATCTTAACTCCTTCGTCACCATTGCATGGCTTCATTTGTCAGGTGGTTTGAGGCGAAACTTGTGCTAATATTAGTTCAATAATTGTTTCAGGGAGCAACGAGCAGACAGTTCAATTTATTAAATTGCGGTCTGAAAATGACCATTTCTTTACGGGGCCGAAAAACTCCACCAGCTTGGCTTGGAGGCAAGACAACAACCTATTTGTAATATTTGCACTAGTCTGTCTCACTTGTGTATTATAAGAAATATCACTCACCCTATCAAGCCCACAACAATAAGAAAAGCAGTAGATAAGGCAATGGGGTTTCACTTTTATGTGTTTTGTAGTGCTGTCATGCAAGCTATGTCTACAAAGGTTTTAAACAAATTTAAGAATCTAGAAATATGATTTCTGAAGTATTTTGTATGCATGTCCTTATGTGTCATATTTTGCAGTGTTAAGGCACCAGTGGATGGAGTTTGTTTTTCCTGAGCATAAACGGAGTTGTGTAGACTGTTTGTTCCCTGCATTTCGACGATGATTGTTTTATAAACAAAGCCCAGATCGACGGATTTGCAGATCGTCTAATGCTTAAGGATCGAGCAGTCACAATGATAAAGGTTCGCTGTCGCATGCGGTGAGTAAACTGCTTCAAATGTCTCTCTGTGTTGTTGTTAGCTCGGTTAGCACAGCTTTAGCTCCGCCCACACGGCCCGCCCCCAGCCGCTCGTTTTTTTTCCGGAAAGACTCGGTACAGCCTATCTTTCTTTTATAAATATAATAAAACTAAAGACGTTTTGGAGATATGAAGGATGCAATACTACTCTATAGGTACTCAAGATTAACAGGAGATTGAGTGAAAATGAGCATTTCACCCCCCCCTTTAACAAGCCATGGTTAATTTGCTCTGCAAGTGTCCTGGGATATGTGAGGGTGTGAGGAAACCCACTGCTGAATCTTGGCCCTGGTTTGTCCTCATGGATGAGGTGTTGGGACAGAGGCATTGCACCAACCCGCCTGTCCTCATTGCCTCAATCTCTGAGGACACACCAGGGCAGAGTTCAGCAGTGGGTGCCCATGGTGAGGAGGAGCCAGGGGCAGCACCACCAGCACCAGCAGCAGGAGTTCTCTTACGAAAGGTTCTCTCGTATTGCGTAAGTTGCTTACGCTACGGGTAAAATGGTCTTTTCTCGAGATCTGAAGCCAAAAATTATCCTTAATTTTGTGTTTATTGTCAACGCTGTGCGGCAGCCAGCAGACCATAGCAGGCTGTATAAGCGTGCTCATTGGCTGACCTGCGGCAACTGCAGCAGCCTATTGGTGAGCCCTGCGTGACGTCGCGCCCTTCACGCGTCACAGCCCGCCAGAATGGGTGTGGCTAGCGTGTATAAAGGAAGGGCTCACAGGCTGGAAATCTGATTTTCATGTCTTCAGCGAAGCTCTACGCATCGCTGGATCTTGAGAAGCCGCCGCCGTTGAAACAAGCGACCAGCAAGCTTAGGAAAGCGTCTGAAGAAGCCGGTCGTCTTCGCCGCCTTCAGCCTTCCGTGCCTGCCACGCTATCCGGCGTCATATCCTTACATTGCTTCTATGTGTGTGTGTGTGTGTGTGTTCGCCGTCGCGACACACACTCTCTAAAAGAGCGTGAGGCGTTTGTTTCAAAATGCCTTGTATTTCCATGTGCTATGTCGACCCTGCAGGCTCGGCTAGCCATTTCCAACATGGACCACGCTTCCGTCTCTCTCGTTTGGGTCGCGCCGAAATGCGCCGCCCGCAGAGACCTCCGGAATGCGGTCCTGCCCGTGAATGCACGCCGGGGGATTCCCTGCGTGCATCGTGAGCTCACGGCCAACTGTTCGTGAATGCAGGCCGGGGGATTCCCCGCGTGTATCGTGAGCTCGCGGGCCGGCCAGCTGTTCGTGAATGCACGCCGGTGGAATCCCCGCGCGCATCGTGAGCTCGCGGCCAGTCTTTCTTACGTTACAGAAAGCAAACCCGCCCCTTGCGCCCTCCCGTTCATACGGCAGGGCTCGAGCATTATGAGCGTTTTAAACATATGAGCCCACGCCGGTGCCTACCCTGCATGACTCGCATGACGCTCTCTTATATGCTCACGCTAACTGAAAGCTTGTGTCATTTCCCTCCGTGGCTCAGTGGCGGAATCTAAGGCTTTCGCGCCAGAGACACGTGTTCGATTCCCGGCTCTGGCGGCAGATAAATTATGTTGCTCTCCTTTGAGCTCGCGGCCAGCTTTCTTATGATACAGAACCAGACAGATCCTCGCGCAGATTCGCCCGGGAGACTGGTTTATTTCCCTTGATCTGAAAGATGCTTACTTTCAGATTCAGATAATACCCCGTCACAGGCCATTCTTGAGATTCGCCTTCGACGGTCAGGTATATCAATACACTGTCCTGCCGTTCAGCCTGTCTTTAGCACCCCGTACATTCACGAAGTGCATGGACACAGCTCTCGCTCCCCTGAGAGGTCATGCGAATTTTGAACTATTTGGCCGATTGGCTGATTCTAGCACAGTCGGAGGAAGAACTTATCTCTCACAGAACAGTGCTTCTCAGTCACCTGGAAAGCTTGGGTCTCACGGTCAACTGGACCAAGAGCTCATTACTGCCCAGTCAGTCAGCCTCTTTTCTGGGTTTAGAACTGGACTCTGTGGCAATGATGGCCCGGCTGTCGACACAGCGTGCGTGCCGTGTTCTACGCCTGGCCGCGTCTTTCCAGAAGGGCAGCGCCGCACCTCTAAAAACATTTCAGAGGATGCTGGATTGTATGGCTTCAGCTGGGTCTACTGCGTATGCGCCCGCTGCAATGCTGGTTGGACGCTCGAGTGACTCACCGAGCCTGGGCGTCTGGCGGCATTCAAATCAGAGTGACTCAGAGCTGCGTTTCAGCACTGAGACCCTGGTTAGCGGCCGACTGGTACCAGCGGGGAGTGACAATGGGAGCCGTCTCGCACTGAAAAGTCTTATAAAAGGTTTATAAGCCTCCATATAAACTGTTTGGAGATGATAGCGGTCGAGAACGCGCTCAAGCGCTTCCTCCCACATATACAGGGCCACCATGTGCTAGCCCGCTCGGACAACATGTCCGTGGTGTCCTACGTGAACCACCAGGGCGGTGTCAGATCCAGGAATCTCTTCAGACTGACAGAACGCCTTCTCGTGTGGGCTCATCACTCGTTGCGCTCGCTGAGAGCTGCGCATGTGCCGGGCCACATGAATGTCGGCCCAGACAGACTGTCCAGAGACAACATTCCCCCGGGAGAATGGTCCCTGCACCCCCAGACAGTTAAGCTACTGTGGCGCCTTTTCGGCAAAGCGGAAGTCGACCTTTTTGCGTCAAAAGACAACACTCACTGCCCGAGATTCCTCTCGAAGAGGGAGGACGCGCTGGCCCAAACCTGGCCCAGCCGACCGCTGTATGCTTTCCCTCCGATCTCGCTGTTACCACAGGTAACCAAGAGGATCAGGGAAACGTGCTACTCAGTGCTCCTCATAGCCCCGCGATGGGAGATCCAGATTTGGTACCCAGAGCTAGTGAGGCTGTCGCACTCAGCCCCATGGCCGATCCCGGTGAGGAAAGATCTTCTCTCTTTAGCCGGTGGATCAATTTGGCATCCCCATCCAGAGCGCTGGTCTATGCATGCGTGGATAATCAACGGATACCCGTTGATCTGCCAGAAGGGGTCGTGAACACGATTACGCAGTCTAGAGCTCCTTCTACGAGAAGACTCTACGCGTCTAAATGGTCAGTGTTCTCCAAATGGTGCGCTACTAAGAGCCTGGATCCACGCACGTGTGGGGTTTTGTGGGCGCTCTGCTTCCTGCAAGAGCTGTTGGACAAGGGCAGGTCCCCTTCCACGCTCAAAGTGTATGTCGCGGCTATTGCAGCATTCGCGGAGACGACACGCACCCTTGCGATAGGAAGGAACGAGCTTATCATCCGCTTCCTTAGAGGAGCCAGGAGGATGAACCCCCCGCGGCCACCTTCAGTTCCTATTTGGGATCTTTCTTTGGTCCTAGAGGCCCCGAAAGCTTTTCCCTTTGAGCCATTAGAATCCGTGGATCTGAAATACCTCTCGCTCAAAACTGTTTTTCTGATAGCTCTGTCATCAGTAAAACGTGTGGGGGATCTACACGCCACATGTCTCGAGTTTGGGCCAAATGACTCCAAAGTCATCCTCAAACCGAGACACGGTTACTTCCCCAAGGCGATTGGCACTCCCTTTAGGGTGCAGATCATCTCCCTATCGGCTCTGCCAGCATCCGATAGCGAGGACAGTGATAACCTCCTATGCCCCATCAGGGCGCTGAGAGTTTACATCACACGCTCCGCCGCCTTCAGGCGTTCTGAGCAGCTCTTTGTTTCGTTTGGTGGGCGCACTAAAGGTCTCGCCGCCTCGAAACATAGCCTGTCCAGATGGATAGTGGACACTATCGCAGCAGCTTATGCGTCCAAACACCTGCAGTGCCCTATGGGCATTAGAGCCCACTCCACTAGAGGCATGGCCTCATCGTGGGCTTGGTCCAGCGGGATTTCTATTCACGACATTTGTATGGCGGCAGGCTAGGCCTCCCCCTCTACATTCGTGAGATTTTATAACCTGGAAGTTCCCGCCTTGCAGGCTAAACTGTTATCAGTATAAGTGATACGTACGTTCTGCTCATCTTTTCATGTGCAGACTACTCTCATGTACTGCTAGCTCTTCTGGTGAGCTGCACTAAGGGGTGAGATTCTCTATACACAGACCGGCGGAGCCGCTCTGTATTTTCCCCGCTATGTGCCTGTGCACTTGTGTTGGCCCGCGTTGCTGGCCGCCTATTCTCCACACAGCTGCGCTAAGGGTTGATACTCTCTATACATAGGCTTCCCCGGGCTTCTCCTGGGACTCATGCAGTGGATGCTCGGCGCGCACGGCGTTGACAAGGGGTTCCCGTAGTGTAAGCAACTTACGCAATACGAGAGAGCCTCTCGTAAGAGAACATACTCGGTTACCTAACGTAACCTCTGTTCTCTCTAGAAGAGGGAACGAGTATTGCGTAACCTGCCGTGTCGCGCCACGAGCTTATTCGCTTCAGTCTATGAAAACCAGATTTCCAGCCTGTGAACCCTTCCTTTATACACGCTAGCCACACCCATTCTGGCGGGCTGTGACGTGTGAAGGGCGCAAAGCGCCCTCATTGGGCGTGACATCATGCAGGGCTCACCGATAGGCTACTGCAGTTGCCGCAGGTCAGCCAATGAGCATGCATATACAGCCTGCTATGGTCTGCTGGCTGCCACACTGCGTTGACAATAAATACAAAATTAAGGATCATTTTTGGCTTCAGATCTCGAGAAAAGACAACTTTACCTGTAGCGTAAGCAACTTACGCAATACTCGTTCCCTCTTCTAGAGAGAACAGAGGTTACGTTAGGTAACCGAGTATGTTGTTTCACTTATTTTTTAAAAGGAAAGAAAAATTCTGTACATTATTTATTTTTATGCAACTTTAAATATGTAAATAAAAGAGAATGAATTGTTCTGGACATTGTTTATTTTTGTAATGACAGTCATAATTTATACATGAAACAAATTCTTCTATCCACCATATTCCTGACGACCTTACTGCGTTTTGAATTATGGGTGGCACTTCCAGTTTGGGGAACTTCCATTCAAAAAGGCTGAAACGAATCATTTCAAATCATAAGTTTGCCCTATAAATAAAGCTGATCTGTCAGTTTGACTAGATGAGCTGTCAATTTTCCTTCATGATTTATTTTCAGACATCATGAGAATAACACTTGGTATTTTAACGTGGCATGTTATAACAAGAATATCTATGGCAAGAGCTCTTTTCAGTCACTGCTTTCTTTTCCTTGTGATTCTTTTCTTTTTTCCCTTTGCATTCCACTGTAAAAGTATGAAAAAGGACAACAACATATACTGCACATTTGTGGTCTAACTCCCGAATTTTATTTACGATATATTCCATTAATAATTCATTGGAATCCACAAAGAATCTCGTTATTCTCCTCAAATCCTCAGGTCTCTTTCCAGGTTTGTTTTCACAGGTAAATGCAATTTATAATCTGTCAAAATGACGGAAATCACTTTAAATTTGTATCACGTAATGCTGAAGTAAATGAACATTTTTGATTAAGGCAACCAGTTACATAATACAGATATATATTAGTGATATTTAACCAAAGACTCGTGCTTTTGGGATTATTTGGTCTGTTGAAGTACCTTGTTGATGCTTTTACACTTTTAAATTTCCTTTTAATGTTTGATGGTTAAAGGGTGAGTAGATCAATGTCATCTTATTGTGACACTTTTTTTATTGCGTTCATAGAGCGAGCCTTTTTTGCTGATTGTTTACATCTTAACGGAATTTACACCCATAATTCGCGCAAAGCATCATGGGGTGTAGGAATAAGAAAAATATAAAATATAAAAAAATAAAAAATTGGTAAATGAAAATCATTTGTTCTATAGGCTACGTACAAGTACTTTTTCCAACTATTTACAACATACGTTAAACATATCAAAATCAACATAAACATTTTAATTTATAGTAGGCCTACATAAAAAAAGAAAAAAATGATGTAGACTTTTATTGAGCAGAGCAGGGAGACCCTGATGGTGCTGCTGGACTGGGATGGGCTGCCACAGAGACCCTGGTAAAACCCTGCTGGTGGGACATCATCTGGATCTGGGGTGGTCTCCAGAGTGTTTGAGTGCATATTTCCACTATCCACTAAGTTGTCTACCAACAGGTTTGCAGGGCTGACTCAATCAACGGCTGCCATGTCACTGAGATTTTTTTCAGAAAGAGTATATTTCTGAAACAAGTAATAAAAACTCAGTGAGTGTTTTAGCGCAATTTTCTCACGTCATGGGATCACAACACTAAGAGATAGTAAATCTTTTCCTGGATTTTTTTTTGTGCGTTCCCGAGATTAGACCTTCCTTAACATAATGCCGAAAACCCGAAGTCTCTAGGTGGTCTGGTTGAGGAGTAGATAGAAGTGCAAGATTGGTGCGCACAGACAGAACAGAAATCATGAGTTAACCCTCTGGAGTCTGAGGTGTTTTCTGGGCACTGGAGGTGTTCTGACATGCTCTGACATTTGTGCTTTTTTCAGTTATTTATAAACATGTTAATGGCAAAGGTGTAAATTCACTCTATATAGCACAAACAGGGCTACCAAAATATGTGATCACCATGCATGTATATTTTTTTTTTTTAAGAGAATAATGCTTATGCGTGGTTATTGAAAAAATTAAAAATGAAAGTTGCTGAAAGAAGACCTCAAAACTCATAATAAATATGCATGAATAAGACTTTTGAGAAATGGATGTTCTTCCTTCGAGTTCTGGCTTCAAAATTATGTGAAAATAGTCTTGCTTTATCGTTCAGATAAAACAATACATTGATTTAAATTGATGTAAAACAGGTTTTGCTTGGAAAGCCATTATGCGAGTGGGCGTGAACGAGGAGTGGTTTACACCTTGGAATACAAAATGTCCCACCCATTATGCATAATGACTCTGCATAATTAGCCATTCATTCAGGTGTGACTCTGACTGACTGAGCCACAATGCAAGGACAAAAAATTAGAAGACTTATATTGACCATTTAAGATTTTGCTTACATCTATCTTGTAAATATGTTTTGCTCTTTATTAAAAAGGTTACAATTACAACAATAATTAAAATTTCAACAATATTTCAAGTGTACTCTTTCTTTGTAAAAAAAAAAAAAAAAAAGATTATAGGCCTACATTTTAGGCCTATCTATGTATTCATTAGTTTGAATATAGCCAAAATTGGAACAGCTAACATCTTAGTTGATGACTTTATTTTATATATATATATATATATATATATATATATATATATATATATATATATATATATATATATATATATATATATAAATTGCTAAACAAAAGCTTATTTGATATATATATATTCAGTATATTCTACAGTAAAAACTGTACTCAAATCTATTCAGCAAAATGTTGTCTTTCATATTTCGCCTGACTGTAACGTTGTTTTTATGAAATATTAGGGCATATAAATGTTAATTTGCAGTTTAATACGTATTGCTTATACAAATAGCCTACATTTTATTTCAACATATTTCAGTCGATTTTTACTCATCTCAGTAGGCTATAGTAATACAGTTTGCTAAAACATCATCATTCATTCACACACGCGATTTAAATTTAAACTGTCTTTTTGCGAGCTGTGGTAAACAGCGCGCATCTCTGCCGTTCATTCATCAAAAACAGAAACCCGATTCACGTGAGAAGAAAAAAAAACTTACAGTATTCCTCAGCTCGCTCCTCGATATACCCGCACTTCTGAGGTAGGCTACTTTTTTCATCAAAAGCTTATGTGGCAGTATATTCTACAGTAAAAACTGTACTCAAATCTAGTCAACAAAATGTTGTCTTTCATATTTCGCCTGACTGTAACGTTGTTTTTATGAAATATTAGGGCATATAAAATTGCAGTTTAATACGTATTGCTACGTACAAATACGTACAAATAGCCTACATTTTATTTCAACATATTTCAGTCGATTTTTACTCATAGTAATACAGTTTGCTAAAACATCCTCATTCATTCACACACGCGATTTAAATTTAAACTGTCTTTTTGCGAGCTGTGGTAAACAGCGCGCATCTCTGCCGTTCATTCATCAAAAACAGAAACCCGATTCACGTGAGAAGAAAAAAAAACTTACAGTATTCCTCAGCTCGCTCCTCGATATACCCGCACTTCTGAGGTACTTTTTTCATTGTTATTGCTCACAGCGCTGCTGAGACGGTGTTAAAGTAATGATCTGAATAAACTGATATGTGGGCGTTCACAGGTTTGCTTGGATTGCCTCATTCATTTGCGTTTGAATAGTGCGCGCTCTCCGTAGGCGGAGTCACATTACATTTGAATTAGCTCTAATGAGGTCGACTGGAATCGCTCTCTTTTAATACAGATTTCACAACATGAGAATATTTGTTTTTTATATAAATTACTTCATTTAAGAGAAGAGAATTCAAGCTTCATGCCTGTATGTCTGTTTGCCTGTTTGACTGAGTATTCGCTGAGTTATTGTTAATTTTCGGACGCGTTTCAGAATGGACGACACTGGCAGATAGAAGGCAGAACTCGCATCACATTTATTTTTCTTTATTTGGCAAAAAGCACAACACTTTGTTTTTATTGTGAGTATACACAAAAATAATACACATTTAACAGAATCGATTGATGTATGAAACTTGTTTTGTAAAATCAAAGTCAAAAGAGTATTTTGGGTCTCAATTCAACTCATAAGGAAAAAAGCGAGCAGATCACGCCGGCGTGATCTCCGACCTCTGAGGGTTAACAATCGCAATTTTGTCCGGTGGAAAATTGCGCTAAAAAGTCATTTTAATAACTTCTAATACCGCATTGGAGAAAAACTACCGCTGCGTCCCATATGAAAGCTGCCAATGACGAGCGGGAGTAATATTCAAAATTTAATATTCTAATATTTAATAATCTTGAAAACCTGTATGTTCACCATGGTCCATTTGTGTACATAATAAAATGAATACACTAGCCTACAAAATCGCATCAAGGTAAGATATAAGTGAATATTTGAACCTTTGGAAAAAAAAAAAATATGATGTTTTATTAACAAAGTTCGGGAGGAGCAGGTTCAGATAATTAACCAAATTATGCACAGCTGGAGATTAATCAGTAATCAACTCAATGACAGAGTATAAATTCACAGCAGACCTATCTCTGTACATTGAAAGTTTGTCAGCATCCCTCCTCCACCCCATCTCCTCACTTCCAGTTCCATCTACACTTACCAACTGGGGGGGAGTACTCTGGGTTCGGGCCTAACTCCGAGCTCGGAGCCCTCCCCCCGGACAGCACGCCAAATACGCATAAACGTATTGTACTAATTATATGTAGATGTGAACTCGTGAAATATATATATATATATATATACGCCAATTCAGGATGCAGCCTCTGAATTGGGACGCAGCAAACCAGCTTAATTTAGCTGGCCATGGTCTTGGCTAAGCCGAAAATACATGACCCGGCAGCGCCGGACCTGAAATATCCTCACCATGTCCTCCAGTAAAATATAAAGCATAAAAATGACAATAGCCAATTCTGGCTCCATAGCTGTTTACTCAATTATATCAAATGAATTAATAGGATGGCAGCTGTCCTCTTACACTGTTGCTTGGCGCCAGGAGTGGTAATCAGGAACACCTGGTTGCGCAATTAGGAAATCCTACGAAGGCTACATGATGCGTCCTTCAAATCACGCATAGGCTGCATCCTTCGAAGGATGCAGCCTTCATATTAGGACACAGTTATAATGTCGGGGTAAAGAAAACATAAATCAGGGTACCAGAAACGCCATGAAAAGAAATAGAGGGAGGCCAGGAGAGTCCTGCTGTGAGTTTGTTTGCTTCGGTGCTGTAAGCTCCGTCTTAGCCTCGTATTTCTTTCTGTTTTGAATCATCATTTACTATAATTTCTAGTTGCTTATACTACTAAATACAGCTTACCCAACATCTCAGATTAACCTGACATCGCTAGCTTCCGTTATTATTAGCACAACACGCTAGTAATTCGCTAGCCTGTTAACGCGCCACCCGTGCGCTCAGTTATTTTTATTTTTTTTTTTTTCTCGTGCGCCCGCGCTTTTGAGTTCATAAAAAGCCCAGGTGAGTAAGAATCAGTCAACAAACATGGTGAGTAATGTCAAGATAACATTGACATTGTTATACTTGACAATAACAAGTCCTGTTATTGTCACTTGCACTTAATGTCACATGTTTAGCATTAGCATAACTTTAATTGAGGATAGTAAGAGTGCTAGAGCTTTAGATACTATTTTGGATGCGCCTAGCATAGTGAACTCTTTACATGATGCGGTTCCGGCTGAGTTAGTGCCAGCGCAGCAAGGCAAATGGGTGACAGTGAGGGATTGCTCTAGACGCAGACCTGACCTGGCAGAAATGACAATTTGGGCACCAGGTCAGGAAGCAGACAGACTGGCTTAACCGACTGTCTGCTAGCGGCCTCGCGTCACCAAGGTCAGGTAAATCCTATCACATAGAGCCTCTTTCACCTAGATATCATCATATAGAGACTGTGTCTGTTCCCTGAATTTGGAAATCCAAAAAACGTTCCAAACCCATCTAAGGTTAAAAATTTAATTGATGTTCAACAAATAAAAAACAGCTATAATACAGATGAGCGAATGCTAAAGCTTGGGTTGCTGAATATTCGATCGCTTACTCCAAAAGCACTCATTGTTAATGATATGATTTCAGATAATAACCTAGATGTGCTGTGTTTGACAGAAACCTGGCTAAAACCAAACGCTGTAAAGTAATTACATTACTTTAAATGAGTCCACCCCGCAAGATTAATGTTATAAACATGAACCTCGTCTGAAAAGCAAAGGGGGAGGTGTTGCTGTAATTTATAGTAATATTTTCAAAACCACTAAGAAATCTAGTTTTAAATATACTTCTTTTGAAGTGTTGGTGCTTAATGTAAAAATATATAGTGTGAACGATAAATCACGTTTGAGATTTGTGCTGGCTACTGTATACAGGCCACCAGGGCACCATAAAGATTTTATCAAAGAATTTGCGGACTTTTTATCAGAATTAATATTGACTGCAGATAAAGTACTAATTGTTGGTGATTTTAATATACACATAGATAATGAAAAAGATGCATTGGGATTGGCATTTAAAGTCCCTGTAAAGGCAATTAAAAAAAAAAAAATTCTAAACACATTATAAATGTAAGAAATGTATTGCTAAAACATATTACAAAGACCGTGAACTGTGAAGTACTGAATTGTGGAGTTAGACCGTTAAACAGTTTTTCACCGTTGCTGTGTTCCGGATTTTTTGGGCGGGGCTAAAACGGGGGCTCGGTGACGCACTGGAGCCCCTGGGCTCCTGGACACGCCCCTACTTGATGACGCACTGGAGCCCCTGAGCTCCTGGACACGCCCCTACTTGATGACGCACTGGAGCCCATTCACATCAGTTTGCAACTCAATCGCGAATTACTGTCAGTAGTACTATTAGTTGCTACATCCTACAGTTTGCTAGCTAGCTATGCCTTCGTCACAGAAATGCGTATTACCTGGATGCGATCACGTACAAAACAGATTGGTGTCCTTATTTAAATTTCCGAAAAACTATCATATCAACAAGAGGTGGATTAATTTTGTGAATAGCCACCTTGATGGAGAGCTGAGGATCACCGCCAAAACCCGCCTCTGTAGTGATCATTTTACACGGGATAGTTTTATAAACTTTCGTCGGAGACAACTGGGATTCATTCACTGATAATCCACTGTTACTGGTGAATGTGGCCGAATCGACTATCTCCCGCCTCGGCCTTCATCCTCCCGTCGCGCCGACAACTGGTGCCATCATCGGCAGTGCGTGCCCACCAATGAGTGTAAGTTGTCTTGTGTGCTTATGTTATAATTATAGTAGGTAGTCCAGGCTCGAACATGTATGGCTTTGTAAAACAAATTAAGCTGCTAGGAGCATCCTTTCCGGCTGTAGCGGTGACAGTTGAGTGTGGTGAGTCGACGGCAGCGAGCTTTCCCGCGAGTTGGCGTGGTTTCAGCGCAGCCAGCGGACACGCCCCCAGCGTTTGAGAGCAGAGACTACTGCTCATTTTTTCAAGATTTTGATCGCTTATTTCATGTACTTGCCGGCTTTTTTTATCATTAAAATTTGGCTGGGTGGCTAATAACACATTTTTTCTGTGGTGTGACAAACTCAGAACACATACTTCATTTTGACTTTACAGGGACTTTAAAGACATTGTAAACTCAATTGGAGTTAGACAACACGTGTCAGGACCTACTCATTCTCATAATCATACTCTAGATCTAATTTTATCACATGGAATAGATGTTGATGCCGTTGAAATTCTGCAGCAGAGCGATGACATCTAAGATCATTATTTAGTCTCATGTAAATTACATTTAGCCAAGGCTGCAAAGCCGACTCCGTGTTATAAATATGTTAGACCTATCACTTCTGCAACTAAAGATTGCTTTATCAATAATGTTGGCTACAAACCGGTTGCTGAGTTTATATGTGAAAACGAGACAACCACAGCAATAGCCGAAACTCTTAAGATCCTGAAACAGTGGATCCTGCATTGGGAGCCAAAGTACTTCATGCTTGATTATTCATAACAGGAATATCAAGCTCTGGACCATACATTTCCAAATGCACAAAAGTATTTATGCTCATTCCATCGTGAGCAAGCTTGGATACGATGGACAAGACAAGGTACAGTCCAGCTGAAGTGAATTACTTTTTATTTTTTATACCAGAATTCCATTATAGTCTTTACTTTTCATTATAATCCTGAAATAACTTCATAAAACAAGTAATAAAAACTCAGCGCAATTTTCTCACGTCATGGGATCACAACACTAAGAGATAGTAAATCTTTTCCTGGATTTTTTTTGTGCGTTCCCGAGATTAGACCTTCCTTAACATAATGCCGAAAACCCGAAGTCTCTAGGTGGTCTGGTTGAGGAGTAGATAGACAATCCAATGTTAAGTTCAGGACAATCTTATTCACTTTCACACTGTTGCTAAAAATATTCTACATTGCACTCTTCATATCACAGTCCTGCAAAGATGACAGAATTTACTCACATTTGCTGTCCTGCGGTAATACATGAGAGCAGTTGCGTTTTAGACTAAACATATGGTGACTGCGTGCGACCTGGACCACATCAGTGAACGGTGAGATATTTTAGTAAATAAAATTATCCTGTCAGAAAATTTTTGCGATTACTTCATTATTTATTTTTCCATCTGAATCATATCAGTGATCTTTTGTGGGGTTTTACGCATGTGCAGTAAGGTGAATTTAGCGTTTTCAGGCGTTTTTCAAAAGTTTCTCATCCACACTGAAACGTCCGAAAACGCCTGAAAACGCTAGTGTGGACGGAGAGCGTTTATAATCGAAAATGCCGTTTTCAAATGTATCCGGATTAATGTAGACATAGCCGTATTCGCAGTAGCAAGTCTCAGTACTTGCTCTGCAGCAGCATCTATTCCACCAAGACCAAATATATTAACATCGCCAATATCCATTTCCAGGCCAATCTCTATTATCATACCAATTTCCTAAGAGTTGTCATGACAGAATTGTGGTAATGGAGTGGCCATGTGGGTGACATTAAAAAAAATTCAATTTCTGAAGCAAAACCCCAAAAATTCACAGGAACTGTGGAATGTAGTTAGTTCACCTTGGGCTGAAATACCAATTTCTAGGTGCCAGAAGTTAGTTGACTCGATGCAACACAGATGTGCAGCAGTTTTCACAAATAATGGTTATGCAACTGAATATTATCTAAGTAATTTAAAGTTAAATCTTACATTTATTCAGTTTATAAGTGTTTGAGACAAGTGTACCAAAAAACAAAACAGCAGCAGCGTAGCAGATCTATTCAGTCAAGATCAAACATGTTAACATTATCATATCAATTACCATGCCAAACACTCAAGTTGTCATGACAGAATTGGCCTCAGTTTAACAATGTTTCTCAACTGATAAAAACAAGTAAGAACAAGATAATTGACCGTTCGCAAAAGCCACGCCCCCTAGTTATTGTTACTACGCCCGTCAAACAATTGAGAACCAGACACATAGCCATGGCTGGGTTGAGCTCCATACCTATTGGTATAAGTGATTGGTTTTGGAGTAATGCAGCAGGCATATCTTCCAGGGCACGACAGAAAGGGCTGCAATCTAGTTTAGGTTACAAAGATTCAGTTTCTACCTGTTCTATCAGAGGTATGATAGGTTAGCTATGCTAGCTAAGCTAAGGATGATGACCAGCCTAAACAAGTAACATTAGCCTACAGTTTCCCCACCTCTCAAGTTTAACCTTTCATCATCGCATATGTTATACGTGTCTTTAAACATTTCATACTGCACTCGCTCGCGTCCTATTCGCTTTGGACGCGCGAATATTCAAAATATTCAAGCGTTGAACTAGACGCGATACACGCGAATTTGACGCTCCATTCGCGTTTTGTGTGAACGTAGCATAAGGAACAGGCTCCGATGTCAAGATTGCAATACTGGAATGTGTGTGTGTGTGTGTGTGTATCAGAGAGAGAGAGAGAGGCACGGGCGCGATTGAAGTTACTCCGTCATTTTATTCATACAGGACATCATTAAAACTGCAAAGTGTTGTAAGAGTAACTTACTTAAACTACTTATTGATAATTGATATGCCAAGTTAGCTCGCTAGCTTTACTTACAGCAGACATATGTATGCTTATTAATCTCCGAGGCATTTAGCTGTGAGTGAGGTCTCCCACACTGCTTAATCCATTGTCGGCATCTTTCCGCTTGGGTCTTGGGTTTTGAAAAGGCAAAAAAAAAAAAAAAAACGCCCCCTCCCTCTAAACTTTTGGGGTACCTGGTGTCAGACTTGCAGGTGCCATAGGCGTATCGTTTCACCTTGTTGCTGAAATCGCAATGTTTGACGGAGGTCCTTCTCTCCTTAGTTACAGTTGCTGAGCTAGGATTGGACGAGGACCGTTCGAGGGCAGGGTTTTTGCGAACGGTCAATTAACATGCTGATCAAGACTCAAGGCCTGTTCCACATAAACACCTAAATTACAAAGGGTAGCTTTAACAGAATAAGATAAAGGAACAAGGCATTTTATCACTTTCGGGAGAACATCAGCAAGAGCAGAAATAAGAACTTCAGATTTTTTTCCCCCAGTATTTAAAAGGGAGTTCACCCACAAGTGAAAATTCTGTCAATTTACTCACCCTCAAAATGTTCCAAACCTGTGTGCATTTCTTTCTTCTGCTGAACACAAAAGATCATTTTGAAGAATGTCTGTAACCAAACAGTTGATGTGCCCCATTGACTTCCATAGTATTTTTTCCCTACTATGGAAGTCAATGGGGCCATTCAACTGTTTGGTTAACCATATTCTTTAAAATATCTTTTGTGTTCAGCAGAAGAAAGAAATGCACACAGGTTTGGAACAACTTGAGGTTGAGTAAGTGAATTTTTTGGGCGAACTATTCATTTAACGGCAAGTAATTATCTGCCATCCAATCGTTTATATAGTTTTTGCAAGTTAGAAGAACAGACAATTTTGTAATTTCATGAGGCTTAAAATAAATAATATATGCATAATCTCCATAACAATGATAAACACCCTTTAATGTACGTATTAATTGCCCAAGAGGCAGCAAATATAGCGCAAAAAGCAATGGGGCCAAAACAGAACCCTGGGGAACACCACAGGACAGAAATGCTGTTGATGAGGCATAATTTTGAACTCTGGCTGAAAAAGACCTGTCTGATGAGTATGAAGAGAACCACTTTAAGGCTGTTCCAGAGATGCCAATACACTGACTTTTCCAGGAACTTAGCCATGAAAAGTGGTTGAACAGCAGCTTGCTTGAAATACATTGGAACAGAACCAGACATCAGAGACTTAATTATAGAAAGGATGCAAGGACCATGGTGTCTAATATTTTTAAACAAAGCAGTGGGTACCACAATCAAGAGGACTAAGAGAAGCTAACCAGTTTGGTAAGATCTTCTAATGTAATCTGAGAAAAATTCTCCAGGAGATACAAAGTATTTTGAAAGGAAGTAGAATGAATGTTATTTCATGTACTGTTTATCTAAGCCACAAAAACCAAGTTAACTGTTGCTGATGGTGTTAAACTAAATTTTGGGATTGTGTCTACTACTAGATATGTGACTCTAATGTTTTAAAATTGCATGTGTTTAAGGGATATGAAGCCAGAAAAACTTAGTAGAAAGATGCAGTCTTATAAAACAAAATAAACTGTCGACAATGCAGGTACAGCAACTCAAAAGCATCAGCATAGATTCATTTTTACATAATGCTTCTGTAATTACTTCATGTAATTTTCATTGAGGGTGTTTGAAGCAGGTTGACAATCAAAAATTGTATGCTTATCCTGAATTCTTGTTTGACAAGCAAAAGCCAGTACATCAATTTTAAATATAATTAAAGAAATTATACCTCAGAACCCAAACAGTATATATTTTTTCATTGAACCGCTTAAAACCGCTTTTGAAATTCCTTTTCTATTTGTGCAGTTAGATGCATCAGGGTTAAGAAACACTTCAGATCTAATATGCAATTACAAACTCAACATTTATCTTTTTATTTTTACAAATATATCCTTGCTGGTTTTACAAAAGATTACTGAAGTAAATAGAAGTAGTAAAGCTTTTGCATGTGTGAATAAACATGCAAAAACTGGTGACACTTGAATAAGGTAAGGTACATGACAGATGAAGAGAAGTCGAATTAGAAAACATTTTACTTCACTACTAATAAGAAAAAAAAAAATATTGAGCATGTACATTTTTTTTGTGAAATTTAGAATGTTTGAAACTTTGGCATCTAAAAAAACAAAAAACAACAAAAAAAACAGGTTACCCCACCTTCAGAACAACTAGAAGCAGAACACTGATTTTTTTGTGCATAGAAAATAACATTTTAAAAAGCTATTTATTCTGAACCTTTTAAGATTTTTTTCCACTCTTCGGCTGCAGACAGGATTGATCATGTTTTGAGGCGTGTCTAGAGGAGAGATTAAAATAGGTAAAAAATTTGGCATGTAAAAATTAAGGAAATATTAACTAGTGTTACAACAAGGAACAAAAACAGAGACCAACAAAATGGCTGTCAGGAGTCGTACCGTTTTTGTCTGTACTTTTCTTGGTCAGCAACAGGCATCATGTGCATAAGCTCCAAACTAGCGTTTATAGTCTTTAGCATTTTGAAACGTTCCTTGCCCCGTACCTAGAAAATGAGGGAAAACAAACCTCTTAAGAAATGTTCATGAATTGTCTTTTTATAAAATAAGTTAATTTATAAATATTCCCATGTTACACACATGAAGAATGTAGATGTCTTCGTCAGAACTGGAGTCAGTCTTGATCTTCTTGCACGCAAGACCAGCAGCAGGGAGCGGCTCTTTTAACAGATCAGAAACCTGACGCTCTGGTGTGATTGGGTCAAGGTGAATAAGATTTAACAGATAAAATAGTTACAAATAATGCACATAATACTGGGATGGGTTAGATATTACCATTTTTATCAATTGCTAAAACACTAAACCCTATTCTCTGGACCAAATGCTCAGTGGCCTAAACATGTTTGTCAAATCACTCTTTTGGCAAAACCTCCAACAAGTTCAGTTAGACACTATTTGCAAAACTCTAAACACATTTTCACTCACTAAAACATTTTGCACTGTGCTGGAAATCAAAAGTTGAACAACTACAACACAGTTGTCATTGTTTACACACATCCACTTATTCACACGTTTTTAATGATGTGATTAAAACAACTGTACAACATATAAGCCAGTTCAGAGTGCACATACGTTGATCCGAACAGTGGATGCAAACAATCTGAGAGGGAGAGGAGAAACAGCTTGTCAAAGAGGTGATGGACGAAGAGGACGAGGAAAAAGAGGGTGAGAAAGAGCAAGTTGTTGAGTGTTGTCAAGCTGGCTACAATATTATACTTGCAGTACACAATATATTCAGCTAAGTTGCAATTACAATACTTTACCTAATTGCCAAATTGGTTTACTGTATCCAATATAATTTTTTTCTGCAACTACATGCTCTGGATGCAGTGTAACACTTGACAATGTATGATGAGTAGGAGTAGCGTAAGCTTTGACGCCTCTCGTGGTTCAAACAAACAGGGCAACCGCGTTCGTCATTACGTTGTGTGTTAGTTCAATGGTTACGCTTTTGGCATAAGTCGACTTGCATATGGCCGTCTGTAATTGTAGGGACATCAACTTTACATTTTCACACCCCTAAACATGATGCAGAACAAAAACTGTTATTGGTTGCGTTACATGTCTGTCAAACATCCTCTTGGGCAATGTTTGACAGACCAATGAAAGCTGCAATAGAGTCCAGACCTCCTACCGTAAGTCTGAAGGTCTGGCTATGCGAGACTAGTTTTCCCTGAAGAGATAAAAGTTGTTGTTGAAAACGAAAGTTAAGAGTGAAGCACATTCATTGCGTTTTACTGTGAAATGAGAGTTCCATATCTTTAAAAAAATCATCACATTAATTTCTCTCTCATCCAATCGCAACCCACCCTAAATTTATTGGAATGTTATGTTTTATTACTTGGCCTGACCGACCCGCGGATTCAGGGCTTAAAGTGAAAAAAAATCCTGAGCCTGAACTTTCTGTGGCTCAACCAGGACTTTTACCAAGCCCGTTTCAGGCATGAAAACCGGTCAGGGGTGAAAAAGGTGAGAAGGATATTACCCCTTTAGGGGGGTCCGGGGGCATGATCCCCCGGGAAGAAAATTTTGAAAATTATATATTTAAAGCATCAATCTGATGCATTTTGCGATGCATTTTTTTGCCAACCTTGGAAGAGCTGGAGAAACTTAACTTCAGCCATGAGTCAAAAATATTATGGCCTCCTTGCTTAGTATTATGCAAGCCATTTCATGCCAGCCTGTCACTGGGTCTAACATTTACAGTATATGAGGCACAATGTGGTAAGGGCACCACAAATGGCTTAATGCAAAACCCCCACAAGATATGGTGGACATGCTGTAACTCATCTACTCTCCCATCGTGATTGACAGCCAATACAATGTTATGTAATTCAGATTTGAATACATTTTATTGGCAAAGATAACCTAAAACACACAATACAGTGGTCATCCTCTATTGACGAGGTTTGCCAAATCGGGTTACACAAAGAGCAAGTCGAAGAGCCCAAATACTGTAGAAGAGCAAGTTTTTCACAGTCTATAGGACTGTCACTCCAGTTCAACTCCAAACTAAGTAATATGATACTGTCACTGTTAGGGATGGGTATCTTTAAGTATTTATCAATACTACTCCTCTTATCGATACTCCTTATCGATCGGGTACTTTAACTTTACTTTATAAGGAAAAAAAAAAGTTAGATAGAGACTACTGTATATAGGCAATGTAGCCTAGGCCTATATTTATTTTTTATTACACTTTTTATTACACATTTACTCTACATTTGGACCTAATTTATTTCCGATTTGTGCAAAGACTTAATATATGGGAGGTAAAATACAAGTATAGACCAAAATGTGAAGTTCATATTTTTCTAAATGATCTACACCGCGTGTCTTTCCCGTGCACACCTGTCTCACCGCGTGCACGGCTGCAGAAGGGAGGCACGTAGCGGAGCGGGGATGGTCCGACAACGTGCTCTCGTGCGGGGTACCGGGGATGGACAGATCCAATGCAGCGAATGAATTCATGAGAGCGACAGAGCCTTTTAGTGCTAATTTTAGCGCCGGTGATAAGCGCGGCAACGCAGCGACCCCGTTCGCCCGACTTTATTCCACAGAATAAGCAAAACTCTACACTCACTGTGGATCAGTCGTAGAACTTGCTGCTCTTCTCCTCTTTATCCGATGACTCGTCTGGTCGATCATTAGCGTTTTTTGCAAAAAACGCAAAACTTATTTTGCAAAACTTATTTTGCATAATCCACAACAACAGGCCTGTTTTCCACCTACCCTGCGCCCATTGCCGCTTCTTTTAGATGTTTAAGTTGTAAATAAGCCATTAACACTAGCTACAGCATCCGCGTAGTCATTGTTTTGGTTTCCGAGAGAGGCACGTTAGAGCGAGGCTGCGTGTGAGATGCATTTAGGGACCGTAATGGCGTGTTCACACCAAACGCGAATTTAATTATTTGCGCAAGTAGATTACAAAGTCAATGCAAAGACGTGAATAGACGCCGGGCGGCACGAATGACGCGAATTGGGCGACGCGTTTGCCGCGAAATCTCGATAATCGCATCAAACGCGTTTTCCGCGCGAGTTGAAAAATTTTAACTCGAGCGGAAAATTCGCGTTTGAAGACGGTGAAATTTACCGAGTTGAGTGCGCCTCTGGATGGTGCTGTGAACCCAGACACGTCGGCGTTTGGCTTTCCTCCGTATTTGGGACTTCCACAACAAGTACAGAGCAGCAAGCAATATCTTTTATTTCAGACATGACGGAAAAATTATGGCAGAAAGAAATTGTGTTGATGATGATGATGACACTCCTTTTCGCGGGATGTTTTTATTCGCGAGTGACGCGAAAAACATCCCGCGAGTAATCTAGAGCGAGTAACGCGATGCGAATATACACTTCACGTTTGGTGTGAACACACCATAAGAAGTGCGGGAAAGGCGAGTTTTTTTTCACAAATGCGCGGAAAATCGGGACAAATATATAACAGTCGAGTTCTCCAGCGGGTGGCAATAGTGGTAGGTTGAAGGGGACCGGTGTGTTATTCAAGTCAGATTAAAGTGCCTCCGACTGTAATTTGCAGCCTGATAAATACATTTTGCCTGCGCCGGAGGCCGGACCTGCCCTCAAGCCGGAAATCCGGCCCACCGCCGGAATACTTTAAGCCCTGTGGATTATTCCGGTGTCCACGGATATAATCGTGCTCCGCGCATCACTATTGTGTGCTCCCGCAGAATGTCCTGAGCCCCGGCTCGTTTGAGACCAGCAAGTTTTGAACTGATCTGTCTGGACATGAACTGCCTTTCTGCAGTGGAAATGGGTGCAACGTTTCGAGAATGGACACAGGCAGTGTTTTTTTTTTTTTTTTTTTGGATGTTTAAAGTTGTGAAAAATAGTTTAAAGAAATGTCTTAGCAATTGTGACTTTTTTTGAGGTGGTTATCCATCTTATTTTCAGCCCCCTCATTTAACCCTCTGAGGTCTGGGGTGTTTTTGGGGTCCTTGAGATGTTCTGACATGCCCTGACATTTGTGCTTTTTTCAGTTGCTTATAAACATATCAATGGAAAAAAAAAATTACACTATTTAACACAAACAGGACTACCATGATATGTGAGCCACATGTATGTACATGTTTTCATTTTTGAAAGAATAATGTTTATGCATGGTTATTGAAAAAACTAAAAATGAAAGTTTCTGAAATAAGGCCACAAAACACATACTAAATATATGTCAATAAGACTTTTGACTAATGGATGTCGTCGCCTAGAGTTTTCTTCAAAATGATGTGAAAATCATCCTGCCTAATCATTCACATAAAACGATACATTGATTTAAGTTTTGTGAAACACTTAGTTTGGAAAGGCAATATGCGGATGGGGCGGATCATGCATATTTAGTAGTTTACACCTGATGAGACAATGCCCCTGCATACTTAATGAGCCATTCATTCAGGTGTGTCACCTATAGATAACTTAAATATACAAGCTTCATAAAAATGATCATTCTAGAAGAAAATTTCAGATGGCATTTAGAGGCTTTTGCATCTGAACTCTTCATACATACACACACACACACACACACACACACACACATATATACACACACACACACACACACACACACACACATATATATATATATATATATATATTTTTTTTTTTTTTTTTTTTTGGAATATTTATCCTCTCCCCAAATTTGTTACTAATAAAACACAACACAAATTATTAAAAGAAAAAAAATATATTTACCTTTTAATAGTTCGTCTACATCTACAGTTAATTTGCAGTTTAATACGTTGCTTATACAAATAGCCTACATTTTATTTCAACATATTGCAGTCGATTTTTTTTGCGAGCTGTGGTAAAAAGCGCGCATCTCGGCCGTTCATTCATTCATAAACAGAAACCCGATTCGCGTGAGAAGGAAAAAAAACTTACTACTGTATTCCTCAGCTCAGTCTGATCCTTGCTCCTCGAAATACCCGCACTTCTGAGGTATTTTCCATTATTATTATTCCTCACAGCGCTGCGAGACGGTGTAAACAAGTAATGATCTGAATAAACTTGTGTTTTCTCGAGCTGATATGGGGGCGTTCACAGGTTTGCGCCGTGGATTGCCTCAGTCATTTGCGTTTGAATAGCGCGCGCTCTCCGTGGGCGTGTCACATTACATTTGAATCAGCTGTAATGAGCTCGACTGGAATCGCTCTCTTTTAATACAGATTTCACAAGATAAGAATATTTGTTTTTTATATAAATTACTTTATTTAAAAGAAAAGAATTTAAGCTTCATGCCTGTGTGTCTGTATGTCTGTTTGACAGTATTCACTGAGTTATTGTTCATTTTCGGACGCGTTTCACAATGGACTACACTGACAGAGAGAAGGCAGAACTCACTTCGTGTTTATTTTTCTTTATTTGGCAAAAAGCACATCACTTTGTTTTTATTGTGAGTATACACAAAAATAATACACATTTAACAGAATCGATTGATGTATGAAACTTGTTTGTAAAATCAAAGTCAAAAGAGTATTTCGGGTCTCAATTCAACTGATAAGGAAAAAAGCGAGCAGATCACGCCGGCGTGATTGCCGACCTCAGAGGGTTAAAGGGATAGTTCACTTGGAAATTAAATTTTGGTATGTTTTAGCTTACCTCAAGGGCATCCAAGATGTAGGTGTCTTTGTTTCCGCAGTAGTTTCAATTTCGATATTTTTAGGTCAAACCGTTCTTGTCTGTCATTCAAATAATGCAGGTCTATGGTCACCACCTCAAAGTGCATGCACAGAGAAGTCCAAATTAAACAATTCCCCATCGTAAGTACACATTGATGGCCTAAGACATGAAATGAGCGGTTTGTGTGATAAAACGAACAGTATTTATATCGTTTTTACGGTACACAACCATGTCCAAGTGTTCTGAGGGCGCGCGCTTCCTGGTGTGACACGTGTGTGCGCGTTCTGGCTTAGTCTGCGCAAGCGCCGGAAAGTGCCGGAAGTGATCTCTCGTGCGTAAAAGGTAGGTAAAAACTATATAAATACTGTTCGTTTTCTCACACAAACTGCTCGTTTCGTGTCTTAGGCCATCAATGTGTACTTACGATGGGGAATTGTTTAATTAATTGTTTTGCGAGGATGACGATGACGACGACGACACATGCATCATATTGTATTGCATATAATGTGTGCTGGTCAACTAGTCTAAAATTAAGAAACCCCTAGGAAAAAAAAAACAAAAAAAAACATAGGAACATTGTGCACAATTATTAATTTATTACTCCAATATCCAAACAGGGAAAAGGGCTTCTATTTGTGACGTGCTGTCATTGCGTTTGAACATTGCACATTTTAAACAGGACATGCATTAGCTGAATAAATGTTAGCCAGTACAAACATTTATAGAAAACAGTTGACAATGAACAGACAGGAGTCCAATAATAGCATACTAATCACTTATTCTAAAAATAATATCAAGTATAAGTTAGACGAATCAGACATATAATGAGGGCTGTGTTAACAGTAAAACGTCCGTCATCAACGAATTTTAAAAACACGGATGGATAATACAAAATGTTTTCTGACATTGACAGAAAAAAAAAACCAAGCAAGAACAAATTTTAAACTTAGCCCGTCAATTTTCATTTTACAATTATCTTTTCTCTCTGTGCGCGCGCGTCCGTGTTTGTGAGAGCTCGCGCAGCACTGATACAACGGTACTTTTTAACCCAAGTAACTAACAAGCTAGTTTTCATACAAAATAGATATGTAACATAATTAGGTACTTTAGTTAACACAATAACGCAACAAATGAAGGCTACGTTTCTCAACACTGAGAATGAATAAATAAACGTTTCTCCAGACTCACGTTTATCGGTAATCCACAACACATCACTTTCATAATCACTAAGCCATAGCGATTTCAAATTTATTAAGATTTATTGTTCAGCATTACTTGAGTTGAGCATTTTATTATATGCATGGCTGAATGATGTCTTCCTCTTATCTGAGTGACCATGACAGAGTATTTTAAGATAATCCATGCGATCCATGTGATCATCGAATCCATAGGATTAAGTTAACAATACAATATTTCAACTTTCCACATCGAGCCCAGGCCGTTTACCTTCAGGAGTCAGAAGTACCATGACTATTACTGTCCTCGCTTATGAAATCAGTCAGACGGCGGCCGCTGTGGAAGGGGGATCACACGGGATTCTTTATTGGTGTCGATTTTCAGTCTCTTTTTAATGATAGGCCTTACGCATCTGTCAATCATCCCCCGCTTGCTATTTGATGAATGAACCCAGCACTATGATTGGTCGAACTCTTCTTCTTTTGCTGTTGCTTGATTTGAGGACTGCGCGTGCAGAGGCGTCACCAGGTTTTTGCGTAGTTTAGAGTAACAAATTGTACCATCGTACTTTGAAGTCAAAATGCGTATCCGCTACGCAAAATGCGTACATGTTGGCAGGTCTGTGGATGCCCTTGAGGTAAGCTAAAACATACCAAAATGTAATTTCAAAGTGAACTATCCCTTTAACCCCCTGGGGTCGACGGTATCGCCGGCGATACCAGCTCGCTTTATTTCAGTTCAGTTCAAAAGAAATTAATTTTGCTCTGTGGACTTTGATATTACAAGCAAGTTTCATACATCAATCGATTCTGTTAAATGTGTATTATTTTTGTGTATACTCACAATAAAAATAAAGTGTTGTGCTTTTTGCCAAATAAAGAAAAATAAACGTGATGCGAGTTCTGCCTTCTCTCTGTCAGTGAAGACCATTCTGAAACGCGTCCGAAAATGAACTAACTCAGCGAATACTCAGTCAAACAGGCATACAGACAAACAGGCATGAAGCTTGAATTATCTTCTTTTAAATGAGGTAATTTATATAAAAAACAAATATTCTCATCTTGTGAAATCTGTATTAAAAGAGAGCGATTCCAGTCGAGCTAATTAGAGCTCATTCAAAGGTAATGTGACTCTGCCCACGGAGAGCGCGTGCTATTCAAACGCAAATTACTGAGGCAATCCAAGCAAACCTGTGAACGCCCCCATATCAGCTCGAGAAAACACAAGTTTATTCATATCATTGTAGCCTACGTGTTTACACCATCTGGCAGCGCTGTGAGGAATAATAATAATGGAGAATCTACCTCAGAGTGCGGGTATTGCAGGAGAGAGGATCCGAATATGTAGTAAGTTTTTTTTCCTTCTCAAGTTAATCGCGTTTCTGTGAATGAATGAACGGCAGCCGTAGAGATGCACGCTGTTTACCACAGCTCGCAAAAAGACAGTTTAAATCTCAGCATCTCTGTGTGAATGAATGATGATGTTTTAGCAAACTGTATTGCTTTACTGAGTTGAGTAAAAATCGACAGAAATATGTTGAAATAAAATGTAGGCTATTTGCATAAGCAACGTATTAAACTGAAAATTAACATTTATATGCCCTAATATTTCATAAAAACAACGTTACAGTCAGGCGTTTCTGTTTGTGAATGAATGTTTCGGTTTTAGCAAACTGTATTGCTATACTGAGTAAAAATCGACTGAAATATGTTGAAATAAAATGTATTTGTATAAGCAACGTATTAAACTGCAAATTAACATTTATATTTCTTATAATAAAAATGAAAGACCTATGTTACAGACATATGAAAGACAACATTTCGTTGATTAGTTTTGGATAGATTATACATTTTTACTGTAAAATATCTGCCACCTCAAATAAGCTTTTGTTTGCCAAAATTTGCTCATGTTAAATATAGTATGTTTTGTCAAAAATAAAGTTATCAAATAATCAATCAAATCCTTACCTTTGAAATATGTATGATAAAATGTATACTTTAGTTTTTACAAAGAAAGATTACACTTGAATTGTTGTTGTAATTGTAACCTTTTTAATAAAAAATATATTTACAAGGTAGATGTAAACAAACTATTAAAAGGTAAATATAAGCCTTTTCTTTAAATAATTTTTATTGTGTTTTATTAGTGACAAATTTGGGGAGAGGATAAATATTCCAAAACTGAAAATACAGTATGAGAATTAACTGCACAATTACTAGACATGTTTTCCTTGGATATTATAGGCCAAATTGCAAGCACAATATGTGGAAAAATAAAAAAGAATTGAGATGCTTCCAGCTGATGCTCTTGCATTCTTGTGGCTCAGTGACTCACCTGAATGAAAGGGTCATTAAGTATGCGGGCCCCATTGTCTCTTCAGGTGTGAACCACTAAATATGCATGACCATTGACGCCCACTCCGCATATTGCCTTTCCAAACAGAAAGTGCTTTGCAAAATTCAAATCAATGTATTGTGTTATGTGAATGATAAGGCAGGGTGATTTTCACATCATTTTGAAGAAAAAACACTAGGTGATGACATCCATTAGACAAAAGTCTTATTGGCACATATTTAGAATGTGTTTTATGGCCTTATTTCAGAAACTTTAGTTTTTAGTTTTTTCAATAACCATGCATAAACATTATTCTCTCAAAAATGCAGACATGTACATTCTTGTTGCTCACATATTATGGTAGCCCTGTTTGTGCTAAATAGTGTGTAATTTTTTTTTGCCATTAATATGTTTATAAGCAACTGAAAAAAGCACAAATGTCAGGGCATGTCAGAACATCTCAAGGACCCCAAAAACAGCCCAGACCCCAGAGGGTTAAAGGGTAACTAAACCCCTGGTCAGAGCCTGACTCCACCCACTGGCAATATTTGAAAAATGCTAGAAAAGTGGGCAGACCCCAGCGGAGATAGAGGGGACGAACCGTACGGGAGGGCGTGCACCTGAGACCTGCTGTCAGACTCTCTAAAATGGAGAGTGACTCACAGGGTCGCAAGACGACGAAAAGTACACAAAAATCGATTTTTGTGAAAAATCGATTGCACAATCGATTGGACCAACCAACGCAAGTTTCGAAAACGAAAATAGGGAATCAATTTTAACGGTCTTTTCTCGGAGCGCGTCCAGCTCGTCACGATACGCCCACAGCGAACGTGCGTCATACAGCAACTGCAGGCTCTGACAAACACGCATAATAACAGCAAATTATACTTCTGCATAATGTGTCTCTTTTTACTACAAAACTGTGAATTCTGCCGGTATGCAGACAGTCTCGTGCATTCAGAGACAAATTCGGGCTACGCGTCTACAATCGCCTACGTAGGCGAAATTTGTTTGACATTTTTAATCGTAAACACATCCATGTTGAACACTGAGGTAATGTTTTTCATTTATGCTATGGCAGTCCACTCTCCTTATTGTTTTTCGAGAATGTTGCACTCCTGTTTGTCATTGTGCACGAAACTTCACGCCAATAAATCATCAGAAATATTGCAGACTTGTGCGCGTCTCAAGCGCCCTCTTTACGTTCGTCCTAATGCCTGTTCATTGTCCGTGGATTTGCCCATATTTTGCTTTTAAAATGGAAACGTCTTTAGACATGGAAAAATCGATTTTACAATCGATTCAACGAACACTTATGTCTCAAAAATCGAACAGGATTTTTTCACAAAAGTGACAGCCCTAGTACAGACCCTTTCCAAAAAATTACAATATAAATGAAAAGTTTATTTATTTCCATAATTCCATTCAAAACGTTAAACTTCCATAGATTATAGATTCAGGGCCCACAACTTAAACGATTTCAAGTATTTAGTTGTTTGTTTGTACATAATTTGGGCTTCCAGCTCATAAAACCCACGAAAACAGGATTTCAAAAAATTAGAATATTACATGAAATCACACAGTAATTACACAGTGATACCATGGTCATTGAACCAGGTTTTGGTTCTTTTGGCAGTGTGGGCAGGTGCAAATCCTGCTGGAAAATGAAGGAAGCATGAAGTGCTCTGAAAATGTCCTGGTAGACGGCTGCGTTGACTCTGGATTTAATAAAGCACAGTGGACCAAAGTCCTCTTTTCTGATGAGAGCAAATTTTGCATCTCATTTGGAAACCAAGGTCCCAGAGTCTGGAGGAAGAATGGAGAGGCACACAATCCAAGATGCTTGAAGTCCAGTGTGAAGTTTCCACAGTCTGTGTTGGTTTGGAGAGCCATGTCATCGGCTGGTGTTGGTTCACTGTGCTGTCCACTCAACGCAGCCGTCTACCAGGACATTTTCAGAGCACTTCATGCTTCCTTCAGCAGACAAGCTTTATGGAGATGCTGACTTCATTTTCCAGCAGGATTTGCACCTGCCCACACTGCCAAAATAACCAAAACCTGGTTCAATGACCATGGTATCACTGTGTAATTACTGTGTGATTTCATGTAATATTCTAATTTTTTTAAATCCTGTTTTCATGGGTTTTATGAGCTGGAAGCCCAAATTATGTACAAATAAACAACTAAATACTTGAAATCGTTTAAGTTGTGGGCCCTGAATCTATAATCTATGGAAGTTTAATGTTTTGAATGGAATTATGGAAATAAATAAACTTTCCCATGATATTCGAATTTTTTGGAAAGGGTCTGTACATGCATCTGATGAGTTTTATCGAGTTGATGTCAATAGCGCTGTAGGCATTTTCATATTTTGCCGCTATGTGAAAAAATCCAGCAAAATGCGCTGGCGCGTTTGTCGACCCCAGATGATTAACTTTAGCCTAAATATAAATTGTGATTATATATAAGATCACTCACATCAAGACGCCGCTGCGGTGGTGGAGTCCATGCAGGAGAAGCCCATTTCCACCTCTATTGCGTTGGAAAAGCAATTCCGCGTAAAATGGAGGTTTCACACTCACGGTCTTCCAGGCCAAGTGCATGCAACCACTGGCGCCTAATTTCCAAGTCTGCTGGAAAGCTATTTAGTCCAGCAGTGCTGTTGCCACTAACAACACTACACCTACCACTGTACTAAATACAGATAAATCTACGCTAGCTCGTACCAAGGGCGTGGTAGCTCGTACCAAGGGAGGGCGTGGTGAGCTGGAACCTGCTTACGTCACGCAGTACCGCAACATCCAATAAGAAAATTCAACTGCAGTAGCCACCGTTCAACCTGAAGAGGGCAGCACTCAGACGTTTTTACACCATATATTGTAGAATTAAAACACTTTATACCAGAGATGGGGGACTCGAGTCACAAATTTAAGGATTGCTTGACTAAATTAAGAAAATGACTCGACTTGACTTTGACTTGAGATCCAATGACTCGAGACTTGACTTGAACTGTATGACTCGAGAATGACTTGATATACATTTTTATATAAATCATCGCAACATCAATTGAACAAAATGAAAGCAACGGAACCATTGACGCCAGTCATCAGATTCTGCGCGATTGCGTGACGCTGCACAAGCCCAGAAAAAAACATACAATGCAGTGAGCACGGCAGCACGCTAAATACAAAAACATCTCCCAGCATCGTTTCTTTTTGGATATAAACACTAGAAATTGACCATATTCATACACAAAGATTTGTTGTACGCATAATAACAGGTAAGGGATATCGGACGACCATCACAACCTCGAACAGTCGAACTTCATTCACCAAATCTAAAAGTAAGCTATAGCTTGTTTAACCTGTTTGTTATACTTAATTTGACTATCGTTAAATCTAGAGAGAATATTGGCCAAAACAGCATGCCTCTTTATAAACAATTATGTTTTCAAATGTAGCTTAATGTTGTCAATATTCAAATGATAATTAATGATGGCATATGTTTTGTATAACATTTGCCACATTTCTTTCCAATCATGCTTTAAAGCCAAATATGTCGTTCTTTCCAATGACAAAAAACAACATAGAAAACTGTTAATGTTTTGTCGTGTTTTATGTTTATCTTAAAGCAGGGTTAGATGTTATCAGGGGGTTGGGGGCAAAATGCCAGCAGAATTAATATGCACCCAAAATTCTAAATGTGGTGGAAAAATTGCCCTAGTATGAGTTATTTTTATAATTAGCCTATAACATTTGATATTAAAAAATATTTCCAGAATATTGGCGCGATTGCAAATGTGATAATGATTTTAAAAAACAGGGCCCGGTTCCCCAAAACGTTCTTATCGCCAAGTAGTTCTTAACCTATTCCTTAACCTGTTAAGCTTCACCAGTGCGTGGGCGCACTGAAGCGTTTTTTTATTTATATAGTTCAAAGTTACTATCAGATTTAATGTTATACCTTGACAAACTATACATCATTAAAAAGATATAATACTCAAGTTTCAGTATTTGACCACTATTGTATTCTGAGAAATTTATAGTGACAGTTATGTCTTAATTTGTGTCAGGAGTTATGAAATGAAAAAATGAGTCGATACCTTTAATATGAATTATGCGCGTCAGCCGCTTCCATTCATAAAAAACTCCCGTGCTGTCGTCATGACAGCGATACACAAAACAACGTCCTTCAGGACTTTTAGCTCAAAAATGTGCAAACTTGGAGAAATATTGATATATTCTCATAGATTCACGTCATATTTCTAAGGACAGGAATAATATTTATTGAATTTATACCCAAATGCGTCGATGTAATCATTATGATCGCTTCTTACTGAGATGTGCAGTGTTTTCAATTCATACCAATAGCCTGAGGGCGCTATATGCACAAAAAATAATCCATATATGGGACATGAAGAAGAGCCATAATCATGTGACATTCCAGGACGTCACTGCTACACACAAAGCTACAGAGATCCCGCTGTAATATGCATGTTTTGAAGACAATAAACATGTTTGCTATGATATTTGATTTGCCTGTGTTCTTCAAGCCATGCCAGGTATTTTCATAATAATAGATTATATTTATAATGTAATGCTAATCGATATAGACTTTATCATCGTGCATAAAACTATAAATAATGTTTTCTGTCTGATTTTTTTTTTATCTGAAGCCAAATTATATCACAGAAGATTATTTAAAACACTCGATTGCATTATGAAGTAAGTTTGGAGCACAAACATGGTTTTAATCTCATAAATGGTCGTGTATTGATGGTGTGCTAAGCTAACATGCTAGCTAGCCCAGGTGCACCTGCCACCAGGGGTTATTCTTTTATGAATTTTGTTCTAAATAAGAATGCTTACTGATATGTTTTAGTGCATTTGACCACTATTTAGTGCACTTCAAATGTGAAGTGAGAACTTTGATAAAAGAAATTAGGGATTGAAACCCTGTGAATAGCCAGTCGTTAGTAACTATAATGCAGACAAAAGAAATGCATATTTCGAGCCATAACCAGGCTGGAGAGGTGTGAATGTGTGCAGGGGGAGACTGAGACTGAATGGGGCTCGTTTGCACCACAAAACAATAGAGACAAAAGTCTGAATGGATGCTTAGACGATGACTAAACATCAGTAGCATTTTTAGAGTAGCCTAATCAAAATAAAGTCATGACATGATCTTGAAAAACATTTAACTAAATACAGAGTTTTAGACTTATTATCTTCATATTTTAAATATAACATGGTCAGACATGTGGCTTTAGCTGTAGTGCATTTCTAGTTTGCTCCAGTGCCAACTTCAATTTTATTTTCATTAATATGTTTCATAAAAAAAAAATTCTAATAACTTTACAAAACTTTGAAGCTATTTAAAAAAAAAATCATTATGACAATAATTAATTCTACATTTACAATAAACTACCAGGTGTCAGCTTTCAAATGAGATCATACTTGTGCTTTTAGTGCAAAGGGTTCATGAACTGTATCTGTTTCAGTTTGGGTATGTCATTTCTGGGGATTTTTCAAAAGTGGGGTTGCAGCTTAACAGGTTAACCTCTATCTTAACGTTATGGCACGATTCCCGACACGTTCGTACGCTAAGTATATCTTCTGTAAGTCACACTTTCGTAAGGTTGGTCTGGACCACTCTTAGCTTTACCTTATCACTGTTGCAGGTCTATACGAATATAATTCTGAAGTTTTAATACACCCAGAGAGTATTCAATTAGGCTAATTCAAGTGTTTTCATGCAAAGAATAAAATTGTCATTACACTGATTGTTGTTAGATTTTTAATTATATTATTATACAATATTATTAATTTAATTAAAAAGCGCTTTTTTTAAGGCCAGTGAAAGCATAGGCTACTGTCAGTTAAGTCCTATTCGGACGCTAGTATTGTTTCTCATGGGCTCGTCCGGTATTTTAAACATTTACAGGGGTAAGTCGGTGATTTTAGTGCCGTCCGAATCCATAATATCAGTGTTTTTTCTCACCCAACCCGCGTAAAAATCCCTGGCCAAATTAGTACCTACTGTTTTTTGACAAACAGGTCGTGTGGTAATTTAATTGCCGTCTGAATCCACATCTCTGAGTTTACAAGAAGAGATTCAAAATCCGCTGTTTAAATCCTTTTTGATCATTGCCGAGCACCGTATGTAAGATGTACACTTTTATTACTGAAATGCTGTAAAGTATTTCCAAGAACAATATTTCATCGCAGCTCTACCTCAGCGAACAAAAATGGGAAAGAGAAGAAAGCACATACAAATTTGAAATGGTTATTATGGCAGCAATATATGATTTTAAAATATGTAGGCTAGGCTATTATAGTTTGTATCATTTTTTATAATATCCCATGAGTCCTAATAAATGCAATTTCAACTATTTCTGAAGTGCTTCTTTTATAAAGAACACCGCTTTCTCACATAAACAGCCCCTGCACGAGAGAATAATTGATTCTCGAGCCATCGATATCAACCAATTCAGCACCATCGCCACGGACAACACCCAGTAATGTCGCACGTAAGAAGGTATATCTTAAGCAGCTTCCTAAGGTATGGCTCGGGGAACACACTTAGGAACATAAACAACTTTGGTAAGATATATCTTTCGAGTCTTCTTAGCACGCTAAGAGTGAGCGTTATCGGGGAACCGGGCCCAGTTCAGTACACAAAGAGTGAATATTGAGATGTGACATTTTAGACATAATATTCCAAATATTCTCTGTTTTTGCTCTATTTCTCCAATGACAATAGTTCCAAACAAGCCACAGAAAGAGTTATGCGTATTTGTGATTCAGTGACCTAGTTGCTTAGTTCCAGAACGAATCTGCCGTTTTGAACAAATCAGTTGAATGAATGCTTCTATGACTCGTACATTAAGACGGTGATTTGGCGCCACCTATTGGCGGTTTTAACTTCATAATTAAAAATATATAACTTATATAAAGGGGATGCCAGTTTGAAGAATGCCATTTGGTGGCATAGGAACCATTATACTTGAATTGTGAATTGTTTAATACCTTTTAATGGTCTTCTGCAATGTCTGAGGCATATTTATTTTTTCATGTTTTAATGTTGGCCTAATTTCAGTTACATTTACATTTTAGGCTATGTAGTTTGAAATTTTATTTATTTATTAGATTTTTATTGTAGTAACCACTCAGCTGTATGTGGAAATGCATATATAAAAAAAAACATGTTTCAAATAAAACCATAGTCCACACAACTTCTGTAGTTTTAACTTATTTTATATATAAATTCAGTGAAATCATCAAACGTTTGTATGATTTGCCAGTGACTTGTGACCCAAGCTACGACTTGACTTGCTTGACAAAGCAGTGACTTGACTTGCTTTTCACAAAATTGACTTGGACTTGCTTGAGACTTAGAGGTTAAGACTTGAGACTTGCTTGTGACTTGCACATGTGTGACTTACTCCCACCTCTGCTTTATACCCAAATGTCAAAAAAGTTACTCGAATCAATGAACAGCACTAATAAAGCCCCATTCTTACAGATCATTAACTAAAAAAAGTTGGTTTAGGGTTTAGTTACCCTTTAAACACTTACTTCTCTTTGTCCCAGGAACCATCTCCCCATTAATCTTTTTCAGGTTGTCTTCCTCCGTTTTGCGGTCACGGCCTGGACATGCACACACTCGAACTTCAAAACATCGGCGACCAAGGACCTGTTTGCTGTGAATGAAGAACACCACCAAACATTCAACCCTGATCTCCAGTGCTCCAGTACAAATAAAAGAAGAGAAAATAGGAGAGAGGGACTCACTCGAATGTCTCCAGGGTCAGTATGGTGAGAATTGGCCTCCTATTCATCCCACCCATACAACTGCTATTGCACATGAAATTCAGTAGTATGGTGGTTACCACTGAACCCAGCTAGAGGGACAAAGACAAAATACAATCAATGAATGTTCTAAAGTCGGGTTTTATCCTGGCATGTTGAATTTGTGTTCGACAAACGCGGCGGTGCATTCATTTGGATTTATTTTTCTCATAGCAAATTAAAAGAACTTATTATACTCTAATTTTTTGGTCATACAAATTAGAGCAGCCTAGCCTACATCGTTCAAAACTGTAAACTTTTATTCATATTAGGCTAATGACAAAAGTTTGTCTGTCATCTCTGTCTCTGGGAACTGCGCGTCACAAAAATGAACTGAAAGCCACTTGCCTCAGCTTAGTCACAATAAGAAATAGGCCATGTCTAAAGCCTTTAAATGTCTAAATATTTAATAAAATGTTATCTGATTATGTATTACATATGAAACCGAGAGACACAGAGGATCTACTCAAAACATGTTTAGATATCATGTGAGTGCTTCCCAATGAGGAAAGGACAAGGCAACAGTGAAAATATCGCTCTAATTAAATGTAAATCGCCCTGAATTAAAATGTAAAAACAGATCACATAATTTGTCGAAATGTTGCGATATTGTTTCATTTAAATTCATAATTATTCTATAAATGTTTAGTTTAACAGCAGCACCACGAAGCACTGTGGTTCGAGATTTATTTGAATAAAAAAAACAACAACGCTTTATTCACAAATCGCATGCACCCTGGTTGTAAGGATCCAAAGATTCCTGTGGAATTTAATATTGAGTTGAACATTTTGTTCATGACAACAAATGAACATGCATTTGAAGATTGTATTTAGTTTTGCTTGGAAAAAGCTGGCCCAAACCGAAGTAGTAGTTCTTCAATTATTGAAATAATAAAATATTTAGTTAATAAACTTTGACAAAATTTTACTACATGTAGCCTAAATGATTTAATTCCTTCACTATCAACACTTTAATAGCCTAATGCTAATGTCTAGAATAGACCATTTCAAGGACGTAAACAATAACATTCCGTTGGAATGCTACTGCGCATGTCTGGCCCTGAAGCATTTCCGGTGGCGGCGTTTTTAAATCTCAGGTCTGTGAAAACAAGCGCGTAACTTTTACGTCTAGCGAAAAGGCAGCAGTTAAAGTATTTCCAAAAACTGAAAATAAACGATGATTGGAATTACCGGACCCTTTAAATAAGACTTTGATGCGTATACTTTTTACACAGAACAACGTTTGCCTGAGTAAGTTAGTCCGATTGGGTGTTGCGGCTGCTTGCGTGTACACGAGAGATGTGATAAAAGCCTATCCCAGTCTGGATACTTACAATTAATTTCTTAGCAGAAAGGTTGGGAACATTCGTTCGTAAAATGTTGATGACATCTGTCTTGTGTTTGGTGAAGATGAAGCAAGTCAAACAGCGTCAAAAACGTACTTATGGTTTGTCCGGGGAGGTTACGAGTGGGCATTTCACTTGCATTTGCTGGCATATCTATGCAAATATTCATATTTATTTGTACAGCGCTATTCAAAATACATATCGTTTCAGAGCAGCTTTAGAGAACATGCATGTATATTACAACGCTAAATGTACGCTAGTAAACGGACTTCATTTATGACATGTTATGCCAGTACTCATTTCATTCGTTTCCAAATGTGTGTGATTAGTTGGGTGAAGTGTGTTGCTGTGGAACGGTGTGCGAGAGGGTTTAAATGTCCTATCTGAGCCCCTCATGTGGTCACAAATAAATAGAGGGTGAAAGCAATGTAATGCTGGCTGTCTTTTTTTTTCTAATGCATAAACCTGTAATTAGTCATTTAAGAGAAATGTATACGTGAAGATTAATAATTGTAAAATTAAGAATAAAACATACAGAATACACTTTTTAGGTCCTTGAAGGGAAAATCTTATTTTATGGTTAGTATAGTCACATACAGATTTGCTAGCTGTGTGTGTATTTATGTAGTCAACATTTGAAGTGGATCAAAAAAAGTTAATCAAAGTTGTCCTAAGACAAGAACGGGTATTGTTCAAAATGAATGTTAACTTTGATGAAAGGTTTTTATCCACTTCAAATGTTGACTACTGTATATATTTAAAAATACATAAACAAAAGAAACATCCTCTCACTTTTAACAGCTTTTATTTCCAGCAAATTTCTTAATGTGTAAATAAATACTTGTATGAAAATAATCTGCTTCAACAACTGAGACAACAACATAAAACATTTCACAGACTTTTTTTGACAAACAGAAATGGAGTTATGAGTCCCTGAAAAAAGGGGGTCAATATCAATCCTCAAGGTCAAGAAACACATCTGGGGGTTCATATGTGTGCAGAATTATTGATTTTGCACGTTGATTTTCTGATCATATATTTTTTTTCCAGACACATTTTTACCAATTCCAAACCACATTAATCTTAACTACAATTCATTTTGTATTGATTCAGTGATATAGAATTGTTCATCAAGGCTGGAAATTAAAAAAAACCTTATATTCAGATGTGCATAATTATTAGGCACGTTTTCTTTTACAGGTAAAATAAGCCAAAAAAGAGAGGTAAAGAATACAAAAAAATGCCCCACACTTAAGAATCACAAGCTGAAGTGTAGTAAAATACATGAAGAATTAATCTTCCATAATCTGGCATTAAGTTTTAGGAGTTCATTTTTAAAAATTAACTCCCAAAACTTACCGATGAAGATGAATTCTTCAAACAGTGGAACAAGAGGATGTGATGCTGGTCCTTCAAGAGTCAGTCCCAATCTGTCCGTCCATAAAGCCTATAAAAACAGCCTATAAAGTCTTCATGTATTTTAATACACTTCAGCTTGTGAACCCAAGTCTCTGAGATCCTGATATCTTGCTCTTCTGGAGACTCCAGGTAAGTTGCAGTTCTGAAAAAATGGTGGCGCTGGAGACTAAAGGGTTCCTGATGGTTTCACACTTATGAGGATTTCACTGTCCAATGGTCATGCTCCTTCTCATGGGCATTAAATAATTTGTGACTTTTCAGTCTGAGTTAAATCTCTTTTTTTGGCTTATTTTATCTGTAAAAGAAAACGTGCCTAATAATTATGCACACCTGAATATAAGGCGTTTTCATTTCCAGTCTTCATGTACAATTATATATCCCTTAAATATATTAAATACAAAATGAATAGTAGTTATTAAGCTTAATGTGGTTTTGAATTGGTAAAAATGTGTCTGAAAAACAAAATATGATCAGAAAATCAAGGTGCCTAATAATTCTGCACACACTGTATGGTAACATGTGGTTTGGCTGTTGTTCCTGTCTCCCTGTAGTAGTCTTGGACGTCTTAAATTACAAATGATGGCTTTCCTATTGAAGACAAAAGCAGAAAAACAAATATTAACTTAATCTGGTTAATGCACAATATTTAAGAACTAATGCTACTATTGTGTACTATAGTAAATGTTGGAATTAACATTAGCCAAGCTTAAGTGATGAAAAATGTTTACCGTTAACGTTACCTTTTGTAAACTACTGCAGCACACCATTCAGGTAACTGTTACAGTACACATTCTGTAATGTGCTACTTACTGTAGTTGTCAACTAACTAGACAACTAGCCAACAAATGTTAACTCCTACTTAATTACAGCCCACAGAACATTTAGGGGAAAAGACGGAAATAAAAGCTTGGTCTATTTTCACTAAATTACACGCGTCAAAATGCTAGGTTTATATGTAAACAATAACGAACAGAGCTATCTTAAATTATGCTGCAGCATACATAAACAGTTAACGTAAAGAAATACAAATAATCCAGTATTTTACTTACCAGAATCGAAATGTGTGCTGTATATTGCTAGTTGCGTATTCAGCCTTCTCGCTTCACTGATGCAATCCAGGCGCGTTTTTCAGGAATTTAAACATTTTAATTTCCAAAAAAAAAATCGTTTCGGGCCAGAAGGAGGACCCAACTAACGAGCAACAAGGACCTAATTTTAACTTAGATATTCTAAATAGCAGGATTAAATAAATTATCGCAATCCCACTGTACATCAAGCGCATCCCGCCATTGTTTTGAATGCGCTCGACAACTAACCGGAAACGTCCTAGGGCCAAATACGTCCTTCCTTAAACAGACTAAAGGCCGTTGAAATGGTCTATAGCAGTCATTCCCAAAGGCGGGGTCCCGACCCACAAGTGGGTCGCGGGAGATTTTGTATGGGTCGCCAAGTCGAGCACTATTTTTCAGTGTGCTATAAACGCGTTCTCATCCTAGGGCGTCATATACTGACGCTTTTGACATTTCGTCCACATGCAACGCACATGGCACCCTTTAGCATCAATATGAGACGCACAGGTTATGGGTAGGGGTAAGGTTAGACCGCTAGGAGGCGCCTTCTGGCCCATATCTATCTGCGTCTCATATTGACGCTAAAGGGTGCCATGTGCGTTGCATGTGGACGAAATGTCAAAAGCGTCAGTATATGACGCCTTGGGACTTTTTCTCATTAAGTATAAATTGTGTACACTGTAATGATGAGAATATGAAAACAATTAGATGCCCTGTCAACTCTTCCTTTCTCATTTCACCTCTGCATTTTACTTATTGTCAACAACAGGTAAATAAAAAAAAATTGTGCTTTGTCAAATATCTGTATCTCTTTTAAATAGTTAAGTGGAAGCTTAACTGACCTTAAAAATGGTCATACATATTTTGTTAATGCATAAATTCTCTTCGTGATATATGAACTATATGGGCCTAATGCATGGGCGTCAGTTTGGTTTGAAATGTGCTGGGGACAGAGACGCATTCGGAAGTGCATTTTCAGAAGTGCTGGGTACAATGACGCATTCATTTTTTTTCTCTCTTTCGCGCAGGTTATGTTTTGAAAGACGATGTCCTGTAGCTCAGGCACGGCCCCACTTTTCAACAGGCCCACCCAAAAGTTTAATAAAAAAAAAATAAAACAATTTTTTTTTACTATATTCTAATTTTGTCAATAATTATAAAAAAATCGCCAATAAGCTCATAATTTGTGCTAAAATAGTGTTTAGTTTTAAAAACCATTTTAAAAAGCTGGTTATATTTTGATGTTTCTGCGCAAGTTCAGCAGACAGTGAGGTTCGGGTTTGTTCCGATCAGAGCTCGTGAGTGGAGAGCGCATTTCTGAATATTCCGCTCTGCTCGTCCACTTCGTAAAAGTAATGATTATGAATGATGATTGTTAATAGGCTATATCTTCATTACCTAAAGATATAAATTAAACAAAAAGTAGTCAAAACACATCTAACAGAACATAGCCTAAGTTGTTTATTTTTTTACAACATTGTGTTCTTATTTTGTTTAATTAACGAAATGTCAATCTTCGTGTTTATAACAGAAGATACAATACAATACAAAAATCTTCAAGATGTATAACGGATTGTCACCTTATAAACAGTCCTTTTTTAATGGAATAATACTTATAATAAAGAAAAAGCTTCAGTGACAAAGAATAAACGCAATGCATTTAATTATACATTAAGCGTTTTCCTTCCATAGAAACCCTTTATTATAAAGAAAATAGGTGGCTCTTAACGTGTCTTTCTATGGGAGGATGGCATAGCGGTGCACAGCAAATATTCAATGCATTCAATGAAAATATTCAATGGTATTCAATGCAAAACAAAAATGAAAAATACAATTAGCCAATAAAATAAACAAATTATTGTGGCATTAATTAGCCCATAAACAATATTTATTTTAAAGCCTAAACGAATTTGTTTAAAGAAAAACACCAGCGTTTGGCATTTATCTGTATAGGCGTTTCAGCCGTCCTTTTCAAACTGGCGCAAGAAAATGCAACAGAATTTGATTAGTTAGACATGAAGAGGATTATCCGTCTGGCATGGCCGCTCACTCTAACGTTAACCTAGATAAATGTTTGCTATTATGAAGCGCATATCCAAGTGTCTGTGCGAGTGTGGAGCGCGCACTATGACATGGATGGAGGCGCCGGTGCCATCACTCGCATTTTCCAATCAACAGTGGAAACAACTTAAAATACTCCATTTCTGGTCATACAGAATATAATAATACATCAGTCTACTTTTATTTGTGTAAACTCACAACAACAAGAAAACGGTGTGCCTTTGTAAAATAAAAGAAAACGAACAGGGCGCGCTTTCATGATCTCTGTGAATTGGGGCGCGCCTCAAAAATGAACTGACAAACAGTGTATAGACAAGCCTCATGAGAAATATAACTATGAAGTTAATAAAAAAAATGTCCACCAACGAAAAAAAAAAATCCAAATCGAAAGCAAATATGGTAGCTACCATCTGATTATGTAATCCTGTCCGTATGAAAGGCGCATCGCTACATATATGTATGCAGGCAGCCTACACTGATTTAGAAAAGACTAGTTCATTAATAAACAATTAAAATCCATCGTTATTTTAAAACGACATAAGATCTCGTTATTAGACATAACTGAGGTGAAAAAATAATATGTAGGTCACCGTATGATTCTGTTATATTTACTTTTTATAGCTATATTAAATCCAGGCAAATGGTTCATGAAACATTGATTAAAATTAAGATATAATTAATACAAAACGAAATTCAATTTAAAGAAAGGCAGCTGTTCTGTTTGAGGTCTCTGTGAAAGTTTTAAAGCAGTCTTTTAGTGCCGCTTTCAGAGCGCTCACGTCCGTAACCATAAACTGACACGTTGTTTTTTCCCTCATAAATGCAAACACGGAAAATAAAATAAAATGAATATTATAATGTTTTTTTGTTGGGTCAGACAATGATTACCAAATTTCTCTCTCATATTGCTCCTCACAACCACTGAAAACGGTCAAAAAAATTGAACCAAAATTCAAATTAATATGGACGGAAGTTAAAAGTGGTGGGTACAAAATGACTCATGACGAAATCTGGTGGGTACGCGTCCCCCCCGTCCCCCCCCGAAATCGACGCCTATGGCCTAATGTTTATTGGGTCACAAGGATTTATCGACTTTAAAATGTGGGTCCCCAGAAAAAAAGTTTTGGAAACACTGGTCTATAGCGTGTGTTTAAGTGTGAATTGCGACTTCTCTTTGTTTTAAGTCAGTCTCAAACTCAGAAAGCCTGTGGGGGGTTTAGAGGAGCAGTTCAGTGGCTTTATCATGGGGGTGCAGGACAAGTGTTAATCGCCCCTCTTTTAAATGTAGAGTGTCGGATAGCCAGTCTGATGAGCAGGCAAAGGCAACATTCTTTTAAGGATAAATCTGTCGATGTGTCCAAATGTAGGCCCTATATCTAATTAAATTATAAATATTGTAGTTTTATTTATTGTATTTAGAGGTTTTTCAGACAAAATTTAAATTGAAGTGTTCAAACCAGTTGTTTCAACTGGTTTTGTAGAGTTTTAGAATGTTTGAGCAGTGAGTATGATTGTCAACAATCTGGCATTATCTAAACATGAACTGTTGACGAAACGCGTTCATGCCAAGAAACGAATGCAAGCGATCAGCATACAGAGCGCTTTTACTCGATCAACCTCGCTTTATTGTAAGGCGAATTCAACTAGGCATTCTGTGTCTTTGAAGCAACACAGGCTAAATAATGTAGTTTTAATTGTTTAATTTGGCTGCAATTTTTTTGGCAATACAAATTTAAAATGTCACAAGAATAAGATTCTGTATTTTTTATTTTGCATCGCAAAGGGAATAAACTCTAAACTCGATGCAACCCTGTTTTAAATAAATAAACTGTCCCGACACTTTATTTAAACCTTGAAATGTGCAATGGGGTTTCAAACTTAATTTTAGTGTTATTTTGCATTTTCATTGGTTTTTATATTTTAAAGCAATACTACAGTGGGGAGAACAAGTATTTGATACACTGCCGATTTTGCAGGTTTTCCCACTTACAAAGCATGTAGAAGTCTGTAATTTTTATCATAGGTACTCTTCAACTGTGAGTGAAGGAATCTAAGAAAAATCCAGAAAACCACATTGTATGATTTTTAAGTAATTAATTTGCATTTTATTGCATGACATAAGTATTTACATAAACCTTTGTTTGCAATTACAGAGATCATACGTTTCCTGTAGTTCTTGACCAGGTTTGCACACACTGCAGCAGGGATTTTGGCCCACTCCTCCATACAGACCTTCTCCAGATCCTTCAGGTTTCGAGGCTGTCGCTGGGCAATATGGACTTTCAGCTCCCTCCAAAGATTTTCTATTGGGTTCAGGTCTGGAGACTGGCTAGGCCACTCCAGGACCTTGAGATGCTTCTTACGGAACCACTCCTTAGTTGCCCTGGCTGTGTGTTTCGGGTCGTTGTCATGCTGAAAGACCCAGCCATGACCCCTTCAATGCTCTTACTGAGGGAAGGAGGTTGTTGGCCAAGATCTCACGATACATGGCCCCATCCATCCTCCCCTCAATACGGTGCAGTTGTCCTGTCCCCTTTGCAGAAAAGCATCCCCAAAGAATGATGTTTCCACCTCCATGCTTCACGGTTGGGATGGTGTTCTTGGGGTTGTACCCATCCTTCTTCCTCCAAACACGGCGAGTGGAGTTTAGACCAAAAAGCTCTATTTTTGTCTCATCAGACCACATGACCATCTCCCATTCCTCCTCTGGATCATCCAGATGGTCATTGGCAAACTTCAGACAGGCCTGGACATGTGCTGGCTTGAGCAGGGGGACCTTGCGTGCGCTACAGGATTTTAATCCATGATGGCGTAGTGTGTTACTAATGGTTTTCTTTGAGACTGTGGTCCCAGCTCTCTTTAGGTCATTGACCAGGTCCTGCCGTGTAATTCTGGGCTGATCCCTCACCTTCCTCATGATCATTGATGCCCTACGAGGTGAGCTCTTGCATGGTGCCCCAGACCGAGGGAGATTGACTGTCATCTTGAACTTCTTCCATTTTCTAATTATTGCACCAACAGTTGTTGCCTTCTCACCAAGCTGCTTGCCTATTGTCCTGTAGCCCATCCGAGCCTTGTGCAGGTCTACAATTTTATCCCTGATGTCCTTACACAGCTCTCTGGTCTTGGCCATTGTGGACAGGTTGGAGTCTGTTTGATTGAGTGTGTGGACAGGTGTCTTTTATACAGGTAACAAGTTCAAACAGGTGCAGTTAATACAGGTAATGAGTGGAGAACAGGAGGGCTTCTTAAAGAAAAACTAACAGGTCTGTGAGAGCCGGAATTCTTACTGGTTGGTAGGTGATCAAATACTTATGTTATGCAATAAAATACAAAATCATACAATGTGATTTTCTGGATTTTTGTTTTAGATTCCGTCTCGCACAGTTGAAGTGTACCTATGATAAAAATTACAGACCTCTACATGCTTTGTAAGTAGGAAAACTTGCAAAATCGGCAGTGTATTAAATACTTGTTCTCCCCACTGTAGTTGTTTGTTATTTTGTGTAGCCAAGTCAACAAAATCAGTCTTTTTCTGATTTGGTCAATGTATGGATATGTTTTGAAAAATTTATTTTGTTGCTATGGCCGGGTATCCCTGTCAGTCATCTCAATTTCGTGAATGATTCACAAAACAATAATTTAGCAGATTAAAGACGAGCTTCATCATCATTTTCTGGTGCGATCGGCTGACAATCTTCCTTCGTCAGTTTTGTTGTCTTTGCAGCGGCTCTACTAGAATGTAGCAAATTGATGTTGTAATGTGCCATTGATAATTAAACAAAACGCTTGACTTTAATAAAGTTACCTATTTAAGCATCAAGAACAGTAAAACAAACGCTGTCGGCCAACATCGGTTAACAGCATGAAGGCTACAATGTTATAGGTGTTTTCTGGGCCCTGGAGGTGTTCTGACATGCTCTGACATTTCTGCTTATTTCTGTTACTTGTGACATTTTCATGGCTAAAGTCGGATTACACTGTATTCAGCACAAACTCTGCTACAATAATATATCAGCCGCATGTGTGTAAAAGTTTGTAGTTTTGAGATAATGACATTTATGCGTGGTTTGTGAAAATACAAAATAAAATTGTCACTAAAATAAGGGCATGACACCCATACTGATTATTTCTTCACAAGACTTTTGAAAATTGTATCACGTAGCCTAGAATATTTGCTCCAAAACTATGTGAAAATCATCCTGACAACTCATTCAGATAAGACATCTTAATAAAATCTAATATATTGATTTTAGATTTGTAAGATGTGTTTTCTGTAAGAAAGCTTTATGCGAAGAGGCGTGATCACATCATTAATATGTAAGCCTTTCACACCTGAGAAAGGCAAAGACACTCCCCTAACGGCCCTATTAGGTGCTATCAGGCCCTATTATTCTGAGCAACCTTGCACAAAGAATGAGGAGATTTAAAAAAAGAATGGCTTTTTGATTGTTTGGATTTATTTACAACACAACAATCCAAAGATACACAAAAAATGCATATTATTGTACACACTGAACTAAAGACAGAGACTTAACCAGTCACACACCTTTGTGCCATTCCTGAAACATAGTACATACCTGTCATTTCCAAGGTGTTTGATTTTTCACTTTACCATGTTCATGAGCCATGAGGAGTCAGCAGGACTCCTCAGTGGAGCATCTGATCCCTGAAAAAAAAAAAAAATTATATATATATATATATATATATATATATATATATATATATATATATATATATATATATATATATATATAAATGAACACCAGGTTTGTTGTGCCTTGTAGGCATAAGCTATGTGCTGTGCTGCATAAAATAATAACAATAGCCTATCATTATAAAGGAACCCTTCAGTAACACTGCACTAGAGAAAAATATATTGATTATCATATATTACTTAAATCTCATTTCATAATGTCATAACGAAAATAAACATTTGGAGTAAAAAAATTAAGCCTATATTGTTTGGAGCGATTTGCTTTTCAAACGCAAACGCGTTATACTGAAGCATCAAGCCGATCCAAACTATTAAATTATTTTTATCATATTATACATTTACGTTTGAGCAGATATCCAAAACACAGTATTTAACAGTAAACACGGTTCTAAACATAATAATATTCACCATAGTACATACCCATACATACATACACTCATAGCCTACTAGCCTATTTTTATCATGCTGTGTTTTATTATAGAATATAAAAACATCCTCGTATCGGACATGTATATACATTTAGCACTGAAAGGTTGCCTACCAGTCTAGTTCACATTTCAACATGTTTCTATATCACTCCAATCTCATTTCATAACATACATTTTAATCTGGCACCACCAGTTTAACATGTCTTACCTTAAAAATCTTATCTTCAAATCGCGTTCTTCTAATTCTTCTGAGGTAAATCCAAGGTAAACAGCACAGCACAGCACAAACACAATCTTTCATCACAGTCTTCCAAACTCGATGAAAAGCAGAGGAGTAAGTTACTGAAGTTTCTGATTCTTTGTTTTGAGGTGATGAGGGCGTTTACAGGTCTGCGTTCCGCGTGGATGATTTGCATGTCAATCACTCGTGTGCGCGTGTGCGTGGTCACATTATGGTTAATTAGGACGCGTTTGAGAAACAGTACACGCCGCTGCTTTTATACGGATTAATTAAACAGAGAATATTTGTTTTTTATATAATTTACATACTTTAAAAATAGAGACTCCAAGCGTTGTATAGACATTCGTTTCAAGTCTGTGTGACAAACATTCGCTGAGTTACAGGTCATTTTCTGTCGCGTTTCAGAATGAGTTTCTCATATAGAGAGACGGCAGAACACGTATCATGTTTATTTTCTTTACTTTATGAAAAACATAACATTTTGTTTTTATTATTATTGTACACAAATAAAAGAAGACATTTAACAGTTTTAAATTATGTATAAAACTTGCCTGTATAAAAATCGACAGAGTTATTCGAGTCTCTTTTGCACTGATAAGAAAAAACGCGAGCAGATCACGCCGGCGTGATTGCCGACCCCAGAGGGTTAATAAAAATGACAGGAAAACAACAAATCAAAATCACACACAAAGCTCAGAAAAGTGTTACGAAACAATAAATGAACATTTCAAAAGTTTTTATTTTTGACAAATATTAAACTAGAGACAAAATTATGAAGATGGTATAGCTGAGATTCGATCTCGGAACGCTTGAAGCTCCGCGAAGCGCATGTTGTTGCGTTGACTACAGAGCTATCGTCTGAACGCTGTCTAGAAAATGAGGTCTTATGGTCATGCAAAGCCTCATTGATGTAGCCTAATATTTTTCTACTGCAATGTTTTATGTTAAAATGTTTTCGTTATTTATTAAAGAAAATTATGCTAATCATAACAACCTACTGTAAGCCTATTTAATTCTTAATAAAGAATGCTAAAGCACAAATGCTGCCGACTAACTTCGGTTAGCAAGTCCTGATCAATGTTTTAATTTTACGATCATTTAGTTTAATTTATTTCACTGTTATGTTTCAGTTAATAAATCTACTGACAAATTAAAATAACACGAAGTATAAGACATAACCTATTGACATGCATAGCCTTTCTAAATTATAGAAAATTTGGACACACAATGTTAACTTTAGTCTACTTTGCTTAAATTAGATGCAATAATAGAAGCCTACATTTGTTTCAGTTCTAAATTTGTACTGTGATTTCAGTATTGTGATTATAAATTCGTTTAACTACAATGTTTCATTTGAATTTATCTGCTACCAGCTCTGAATCGCTCAATGAGCCGCGGCGCGGCAGTAGATTACGCAATAGAGAGAATAAACTGACACTTTTCAAGAGTCTGTGATTGTAGCGACTCTTTGCAAAAGGCAGCAAATACACACCCGCAATTATATAAAAAGTATATAAAAGTATTATTCTGGTTGAGTACCAACTCTAGATGCTGAACACTGGTGGTCGATGAGAAGAGATCCCTTTGGGGCTAAACAATTAATCATATTTTTTAATCGCTATAACTTAAACGATTTCTGCTTTTCTGAAAAATAAAAAATCGTTGCGATATTTGCCCAGCTGATTATTTGTCCTTTTTTATTTAGACATTTCCGTTATCTTGCATTGGTAACAAGCATACACCATCTTTCCTACATGGGCTTGCCAGATGTCAAGAGAATAAATCCCCCAAACAGGGCTTTTCTCTTAAAAGGATAAATTTTCTGCCCTGATGATCTGACAACACAGACAAACATGGAGTTTAACAATGTTCATTGTGAAATTATGTTAGAAAGAAAGCGTCATACAGCCAGCCTGTGTTTCTTTATGAGGCTGTGGATGTGATTTGCTGCTATTAAATCTGAAAGCGAATAAAGCAGCAATAAAGAGCACTTTAAAATCTAAAGAGTGTTCATGTGATTTTATAGATTACTGTAAAATTAATGAATGCATAATAATTGTGAAACCGGGATCAATAATTGGACCAACAAAATCTATTATCGTTGCATCCCTAATCGACATAATACACATTTTCGAGGACAGCATTGGGCAGGATGTAGAATAACATTGTTTAAAATAATGGATTAAGACGAAAACGAGACGATAACTAAATAAAAACTAGTTTTGAATGACAAAAACTATGACGAAAATCTATTGACATTTTCGTCAATGAATAAAAACTAGACGAAAATGTTAGATAGTGACGATTTGGGAAGCGATCCAGTCTGATGTCCTGCATTTGTGGTAGATGCGCACATTTGTACTGTGACGTGCTGATCTACCCAGCGGCACACGAGTTGGCATGCGCTGCATGTCTCATAAAACGTTAAAACATGTAAACGTCTGGGAGAATGAGTAGAGCAGACATGTAGATCTGAATAAGAGTGACAACGCAAAAAAGAGCTATATTCGGTACGTTTTCTGTGCGCACACACCCGACCCGAAGCGTGTAGCCATTCACATAGACACCTATACAGCGCGCGAGTACAGAATTGAGCTCTCTTTCGTGTCTGAATGGACAAATACACACAACATTGTCTAAATGTTCGTTTTGGAGAGTATTCATGTAAATTATGTCGGTTATGTCTTAAACAGTTGTGAGTGTCTCGTATGTGCATCAGTGCATTGGATCCGCATGTCATTGGACATGATCCGATGTCTTAAAGTGACAGTGGGTAATAAACCTAATGCGGTCTGTGTCCTTAATATTGATCAAGCAACAAAAGAAAAAGAGAAAAGCATTCATTGCTCGTTAATAGCTTTAATAAGGATGAATTATATTTAATTCATACAAATAAATATGTCTGCTTGAAAGAATAGAGAATGATGTATGCAAGTAGTTATAAAGAATTCATATATCATTCACTGAAAAAAAGACTGTTCTACTTTAGGAAAAGTGGTTTTATTTAATTTTAAGATTTTTTAAGTTACAGTAGTTAAATCTGTATCTGTATTGCACGTTCAAACTTTAAAATCATTCATATTAGCAGGTTAATATATGTTTTTTCCGGGAGTATATGGGTTTGGAAATTTTAGAGAAATTCTAAATAAATGCATTTAAATTTAAACCCATTATATTTTAATAATCTTATTGTATTTCGTCGACTAAAACTAGACTAAAACTAAAACAATTCAGATGACTAAAATATGACTAAAACTAAAATGGCATTTTAGTCAAAAGACTGTGACTAAAACTAAATCAAAATTTGCTGTCAAAATTAACACTGCATTCCAGGCAGTAAACATTGCGACTCTACAGTGCAGAGAGCTAGAGGCAAGTTGCACATGAAAAGACAGTTTAAAAAAAAAAAAAAAAACAACACCACATACAACAGACTGAGCCAGAGAAAGTTGAGAAAAAAGACGAGTGAGACGGAGAAAGTGAGAGAAACAGACGAGTGAGCCCGAGAAAGGGAGAGAAAAATAAGGTACAAATGGCGCTCTCCAAAAAAAGGAAAGTGGACAGTGATAAAGCGAGAAGAAACTGTGGTACTTATTAAAAGTGCCAATATGAAACGCCATAATGAGACAAAACAAAGATTATGAACAAACATACCCACTCAAATCTGAAGTAAGATCACAGAAAATAAGTAGTCTCAGAGCCTAACATGACTAGTCCACCAGGATCCTGAGCCACACATTCACTGCACAACATCATTCTCATGAGTTGCTTGGATTTTGGGTCAACACAAAAAGACATTTACTGATGGAGGGGTTGTCAAAGAATGCAGAGTGCAGTAACTGAAACACTACTTGAGGGAAAACAAAAACAAGAGCTTTGTGATAAAATAAAGCAAATACCCATGTCAGCATCATCTGCCACAAAGAAAAGTGACATTAACTCAGGATGTGCTAACCTAGCTGCTAGATGAGGCCATGCATAAGGCATAATGTGTAGGCTTAGCCGTGGAGGAGTCCACTGACATGTGACAATGCTCAGCTGTTAGTGCATATCAGGTTTTTCAACAGACCGGAAAGCAATTTGTGAAGATATGTTAGGTGTCACTCCCCTTCAGACCAGTACAAAAGGAAAGACATCTACCTGGCCATTAAGGAGATGTTAACAAAGAGGAATTGAGCCATAAAAAGTGGTTTCAATAACCACAGATGGAGCCCCTGCTATGATAGGGAGAGATAAAGGAGTTGTAGCAAAACTGAAAGAGGACAATCCTGAGCTCATAGCTTACCATTGCATCATTCATCAATCTGTCCTCTGCACCTCCCTGTCAGATGAGCATGCTGAGGTGATAAATACAATGATGAAAATGATAAATTTTCTCAAAGCATCCTCTTCCTACCAGCATCGCATGCTTAGGGAATTCCTCAGAGAAGTTGATGCCAATGCTGATGATCTTTTGCTGCACAACAATGTTAGATGGCTAGGCAAAGGCAGGGTGTTAGGGAGCTTTTAGTCCATCAGGAGGGAAGTAGCATCTTTTTTGGCAGAGCTAAGAAGTCGTCAAGAGGCAACACAGTTCTCTCTTTTTAGAAAATGAGAAACAGATGGACAATGTGGCCTGTTTGGTTGATCACTTCCCATCTGAATGAAATTAATTTGAGGCTACAGGGCAAGGACAATTCAATTTGTGAACTGATGACAGCTGTCCGCTCCTTTCAGAGGAAACTTGAGGTGTTCAAGGAAAACGTAATCGGTTACCTAATGTAACCTCTGTTGTCTCTAGAAGAGGGAGCGAGCATTGCGTAAGTTGCTTACGCTACGGGTAAAGTCATCTTTTCTCGAGATATGAAGCCAAAAAATTATCCTTAATTTTTATAATCTTGTCAACGCAGTGCAGCAGCACGCAGACCTAGAGCAGGCTGTCTAGCTTGCTCATTGGCTGCCCTGCGGCAACTGCAGCAGCCTACCACTGAGCCTGGCGTGACGTCGCGCCCTCACACGTCACAGCCCGCCAGAAGGGGCGTGGTTTAGCGTATATAAGGAAGGGCTCGGAGGCTGCTCCCCTGGTTTTCGTCGACTGAAGCGAAATGAGCTTGTGGCGCGAGCATGGCGGGTTACGCAATACTCGTTCCCTCTTTTAGAGAGAACAGAGGTTACATTAGGTAACCGATTACGTTCTCTTACGAGAGGTTCTCTCGTATTGCGTAAGTTGCTTACGCTACGGGAACCCCCTTGTCAACGGCGTGCGCGCCCAGCATCGACTGTATGAGTCCCAGGGAAAGCCCGGGGAACACGCATGTACATAAGCACACAGTAGGGAGTGCAGAGCGGCCCAGCCGGTCTGTACTGAAACTGACAACCCTTATAGTGCAGCTCAACCAGGAGAGCTAAATCGAGTAGAAGTAGCCCGCGCACGAAAATTGTGGGCAGGGCATACACGCGACTTAGACTGATAAAAGTTTAGCCTGCAGGGCGGGAACTTCCAGGTTGTAAAACCTAACAAATGTAGAGGGGGAGGCCCAGCCCGCCGCTGTACAAATGTCATGAATAGAAATCCCGCTGGACCAAGCCCACGATGAGGCCATGCCTCTAGTGGAGTGAGCTCTGATGCCCAAAGGGCACTGCAGGTTTTTAGACGCGTACGCAGCCGCAATAGCGTCCACTATCCATCTGGACTGTGTTTCAAGGCGGCGAGACCCTTGGTGCGCCCACCAAACGAAACGAAAAGCTGCTCCGAACGCCTGACAGCGGCGGAGCATGTGATGTAATTTCTCAGTGCTCTGACAGGGCAGAGGAGGTTATTATCGACCTCACTGCCGGATGCCGGCAAGGCTGAGAGAGAAATGACCTGCGCTCTGAAAGGAGTGCCCATCACTTTGGGGACGTAACCGTGCCTCGGTTTGAGAATGACTTTTGAGTCATTAGGTCCGAACTTGAGGCACGCGGCGTTACCGGATAACGCGTGTAAGTCACCCACACGTTTGACTGACGACAGAGCTATCAGAAAAACGGTTTTGACCGTGAGGTATTTCAAATCCACAGTTTCTATAGGTTCGAAGGGATGTACTTTCAAGGCCTCCAGGACCAGAGAAAGATCCCAAATAGGAACCGACGGGGGCCGCGGGGGATTCATCCTCCTGGCTCCTCTGAGGAAGCGGATGATGAACTCGTTCCTTCCTAATGCGCGGCCATGCGTCGAGTCAGCGAACGCTGAAATGGCCGCAACATACAATTGGCGTGGAGGGGGACCTGCCCATGTCCAGCAGCTCTTGAAGGAAGCAAAGCACCCTCGAGACCCCACACGTTTGTGGGTCTAAATATTTGACGGTGCACCATTTATTAAACACAGACCATTTAGACACGTAAAGCCGTCTCGTAGAGGGAGCTCTAGACTGCGTGATCGTGTTCACAACCCCTTTTGGCAGGTCAACGGGTATCCGTTGAATATCCATGCATGCAGAGACCAGCGCTCTGGATGAGGATGCCAGATCGAGCCGCGGGCTTGAGAGAGGAGGTCTCTTCTCACCGGTATCGGCCATGAGCCGGTGTCTGCCAGCCGCATTAACCCTCTGAGGTCGGCAAACGCGTGGGCACGTTTTGCTGGATTTTCTCCACATTGTAGCACTATAAACTGTCATTTTAGTCATTTATGGTCATACAGAAAAAAGAAATATAAAAAAAGTATCTGTGATATTTCTACTTTTGTATGTGTCCACTTACAATCAAATCAAAACATTGTGCTTTTGTAAAATAAAGAAAATAAACAGGGTGTGCGTTCTGCCACTCCGTCGCGGTAAACTTTTTTTTCTTGAGCACGTAAACTGAAACAAAACTCAGCGAATACTTGTCACACATTTATGAGCCATATACCTTTATAAACATTTAAGTGTGTACTTTTAAATGATCGGATTCAAACTGAAAACAAATATTCTCTGTTTAAGTAATTTGTATAAAACCAACAAGATGTCCAGCTTCTCAAATGCTTCCTAATTATTTTTTAATTTACCACGCCCACTCGCGCAAAAGATATTCACATGCAAATCTCCACATGGAACGCGATCGCGCTCATTAGGCCTACCTCAAAAACAAAACACCAAAACACTTCACAAGTCTCTGCTTTTAGACGCGCCTGAGCTTACATTGGATTTACATCAGAAGAAGAACGCGATTTGAAGACAAGAAAGATGTAAGGTAAGAAATTCTTACATATTAGTTTGCTGTTGTTGCATAAATTTCACATTGCAGTTGTACTGTTGCTAGATATATGGTGAATATTATAATATTTAGACCCGTGTTTACTGTTACTGTGTTTGTGGATTTCTGCTCAAACGTAGATATGTATATGGTAACCATAATGTTTTATATTTGAGCGCGATCGCATTTGAAAGTATCATATTTTGAAACGTGATCGCGTTTGAATGTATCATATTTTGCAGCGCGATCGCGTTTGAATGTATCATATTTTGGATCGCGATCGCGTTTGAAAAGCAAACGGCTTCATGTTTTTACTATTATCTTAAGTATATTTATCCAGCACTGCGCATAGCTTATGCCTACAAGGCACAACAAACCTGGTGTTCATTATATTATATATTGTTGGACACATTTGTGTGTGTGTGTGTGTGTGTGTGTGTGTGTATTCTGTGAATTTTAAAAAGCAATTTTAACCAGAAAAATCTAAAATTTATTCCCAAAATCGTGCAGGCCTTTCTCTTGATATCAGTATGTTCACTTTTTTTTTTTCAGGGCCCAGATGCCACTCCTGCTGACTTCAACATTCACATGAGTCTCTGTACATGAACATGGTAAAGTGAAAATCAAACACCTTGGAAATGAAAGGTATGTACAATGTTTTTAGGAATGGCACAAAGGTATAAGTGCTTTTTTGGCATTTGTTGTGTATCTTTGTACTATGTTGTGTTGTAAATAAAACCAAACAATTTTAAAGCCATTCTTTTTAAAATCTCCTCATTTACAGTATTGTGCAAGGTTGCTCAGAATGACAGTGCCTGATAGCTCCTAATAGGGCCGTCGTAAAATTTTTAAATCAATATATTGTCTTATCTGAATGAGCAGCCGGGGTGATTTTCACATAGTTTTAGAGCAAATATTCTAGGCTACGTGATACAATTGTCAAAAGCCTTGTGAAGAAATAATCAGTATGGGTTTCATGGCCTTATTTCAGTGAGATTTCTTTTTTTTATTTTCACAAACCACGCATAAATGTCATTATCTCAAAACTACAAACTTTTACATACATGCTGCTGATATATTATTGTAGCAGAGTTTGTGCTGAATACAGTGTAATTAGACTTTAGCCATGAAAATGTCACAAGTAACAGAAATAAGCAGAAATGTCAGAGCATGTCAGAACACCTCCAGGGCCCAGAAAACAGCTCAGACCTCAGAGGGTTAACTCCGGGAACCACGTTTGATTCTCCCAGTGCGGGGCTATGAGGAGCACCGAGTGGCGCATTTCCCTGATTCTCCCGATGACCTGTGGCAACAGTGAGACCGGGGGGAAAGCGTACAGCGGGCCGCTGGGCCAGCGCATCCTCACTCTTTGAAAAGAACCTTGGGCAGTGAGCGTTGTCTTTTGACGCAAAGAGGTCGACTTTCGCTTTGCCGAAAAGGCGCCACAGTAACCGGACTGTCTGGGGATGCGAAGACCATTCCCCCGGGGGAACATTGTCTCTGGACAGTCTGCATCGTTCAGGTGACCGGGCACGTGCGCGGCTCTCAGCGAGTGCTGAGCCCAAACGAGGAGGCGTTCCGCAAGGGCGCAGAGAATTTTGGATCTGACACCGCCCTGACGGTTCACGTAGGACACCACTGACGTATTGTCCGTGCGGACTAGTACGTGGTGATCCCGCAGGTATGGGAGGAAGTGCTTCAGCGCATTCTCGACCGCCAGCATCTCTAGACAGTTTATGTGAAGGCGTTTCTCCCGGTCTGACCAGAGGCCATAGACCGGTCTGCCCTCGACGAGAGCCCCCCAACCTAGGTTGGAGGCGTCTGTCGAGACAACTTTCCAGTGCGAGACAAATCGCACTGTCATTGTCATGTGGTACCATTCGGCCGCCAGCCAGGGCTGCAGGGCTGAAACGCAGCCCTGATTCACACTGATTCGCGAGCCGCCGGAAGTCCAGACTCGGTGAGGCACTCGCGCTTTCAGCCAGCGTTGTAGCGGGCGCATGCGCGGTAAACCCAGCTGGAGCACAGCTGCAGCTGAGGCCATGTGGCCCGACATTTTCTGAAACGTTCTCAGTGGAACCCGACTGCCCGTCTGGAAAGACGCGGCGAGATGTCGAATGCCTCGCGCGCTGCGTTGACAGTCTGGCCGTCATAGCCACCGAATCCAGTTCTATTCCCAGAAAAGAAATTGACTGACGGGGCAGTAATGAGCTCTTGGTCCAGTTGACCGAGAGACCCAGGCTTTCCAGATGGCTGAGAAGCGCCGTTCTGTGAGACATAAGCTCTGTCTCTGACTGCGCTAGTATCAGCCAGTCGTCCAGATAGTTCAAGATCCGCATAGCCTGTCTTCTCAGGGGAGCGAGGGCCGCGAAGACAGGCAGGACGGTGTATTGATATACCTGACCGAAGGCGAATCTCAAGAATGGCCTGTGACGGGGTATAATCTGAATCTGAAAATATGCATCTTTCAGATCGAGAGAAATAAACCAGTCCCTCGGGCGAATTTGCGCAAGGATTTGTCTGGTTGCGATCATTTTGAACGGTCGTCTCATGAGAGCTTTGTTCAAACATCTCAGATCTAAGATAGCTCTGAGAGCTCCGTCCTTCTTGGGAACGAGGAAATAACGGCTGTAAAAGCCCATCTCGCTCAGAGAAGGATGCACCTGTTCTATCGCCCCCTTGCACAGCAGCTTTGCTATTTCTGCTTGAAGTAGGTGAGCTACTTCTGTATTCACTCTCGTCTCGGTCCGTGCTCGAAAGCGCGGGGGACGGCGAGCGAATTGTAGCAAATAGCCCTGCTTTATAGCATTCAGCAGCCATTCTGACACGCCCGGGATCGCTTCCCATGCTTTCGCATGTGTTACGTCCCTTTTGGTCTGTCTGTGTTTTTATGCTGTTGTGGGAGGTGTTTGTTTTTATCCAGGAAGAAGACCGGATTGGTTCCTGCAGTCTGATTGGTGCCACAACCTGATTGATCAGCTGACTCCTGGACGTGTATAAATGACTCCTTTTGTTGCTGCTTCATTAGCCCCTTTTGTGCTCACTTGCTGTTTTGCTTGTTTGACTTTGTTATCTGCTGCTAGAGTGTAAAGATTTAAGAGTGTTTGTCTTTGGATTGTTCAGTTGAGTGTTTGGACCACCGCCTGTTTAATGACTTTGAGAATAGATTATCCCCTTACATTGTTCTGTTAGAACTTAATTGTATATATTGTATATAGTAATTTGGGAGGTAGGGAGACCGATGCCACCTGTTTAATTTGATATTTCTGTGCCTGTTTTGGATTAGGGAGTTAGGGAAGTAATTGTATTTTTCTTTTCTTTTTTTTCTGTATTAGGGCAGGAAGAGGTATATTCCAAATTAGTTGTTTTTGTTTGTTATTTTGGCCTTGTCGGCTCCTGAGGTAAAATCCCATGGTAACATAAATCTGTTAATTTACTCAAATAAATACTGTTTCATACACTTTACTATAACAACCGCACTGTTTTTTTTTTTTTTTCATGTTAAGTCCTTTACCCTAGACGGGGCGTAACAGCATGCATAGCTAGGGGCAGAATGGTCTCTACCCCTAGCTATGATCGCCGCGCGGGATGGGGAACCTGTATCAGAGGAGCTCGAATACGGAGGCTCGCTGATAGCGATGACTGGCTGGGCAGCACTTAATGGCTCGGTCGCTGTGGACGGAGAACATTTTGTGGCGAGAAACCCGTGACGCGAACGCGGAGTCAGGGGTAGCGTGTTTATTGGTAAGTGTGACGGCTGGTCTCTCTGACGGCTGGTCGAGCGCAATCTAGGGCGGCCGGCCTGTCGTCGCTGCAAAGACGGAGGCTGAGAAGAGCGCTGTGACGAGCTGCGTGCAGGAGGCTGAGTTTGAGAGAGGCCTGCAGCTGAGCTCGAGCGGCGGGGCAGGAAGACTCATAGCCTGCGATGCCTTCTGTACCTCCGAAAAGCAATCCACAATCCCGCTTACCGCTGGGCCGAAGAGGCCGGTGGGGGAGAGCGGGGCGTTGAGGAACACGGAGCGCTCAGATTCACACATGTCCGCGAGCGTCAGCCAAAGATGTCTTTTGGTGACGGTGAGCGCGGCCATGGATCTTCCGATGGCTTGTGCCGCGGACTTTGTAGCGCGAAGTGAGAGGTCCGTCGCGCTGCGCAGGTCCATCAGGACAGTCTGATCCGGGCCATTCTCATCCATTTCGCGGAGGAGATCGGCTTGAAGGATCTGGAGAACAGCCATAGAATGCAGGGCGGAAGCAGCCTGGCCGGCGGCGGCGAAGGCGCGGCCGACGAACGCTGACGTGGTCCTGCAGGCCTTGGACGGGAGGGCAGACTTTGAGCACCATCTGGCAGATGGCGGGCAAAGGTGCGCTGCGACCGCTTCCTCTACCGGGGGAATCTGTGTATATCCCTTCTTGGCGGCCCCGTCTACTTGAGAGAGGGTTGAGGAGACCGGAGAGCAGAGTCTAGCGGAGAAGGGGGCGCTCCAAGACTTCGAGAGCTCAGTGTGGAGCTCAGGCAGGAAGGGTGCTGACCTAGAGGCAGGCGCTTGGCGACGACAAGGCAGAAAACACCCGTCGAGTCTGTTAGGCGCGGGCGCCTTCGGTTGGGACCACTCGAGGCCTAGTTGGTCGACAGCCTTAGTGAGGAGGCGGAGAAGTTCCGCGTCGACATTGGTGCGGGCCCGGCTAGACTCCCGTGTCGAAGAGGTGGAGCGGTGAGATCCGGACCACTCTTCGCTGTCCGAGGCCAGGAGAGAGCAGCTGTCACCGATGGCAGCCTCGTCCGCTTCATCCCCTGAGGCGACGGCAGTGCGGGCGAGAGCCGGCAGCTGCACGTCGGGAAAGGGGGGCGGAGATGGAGAGAGAGCGAGGCTCGCGGGAAGGGTTCCGGCGAGCACTTAGCTGCTGCATCGGGTTCCGGTGGCCTCTGGGAGCAGCGCTTCTTCAGCGAGAGCATCGAACGAGGCTACTCGAGCCCGCAGGGTCGACATCAGCAGCTCTTCGCAGAATTTACAGCCCCCCGAAGAGAGAGCGAGGGCTGCGTGGTCTCGTCCCAGGCAGAGAGCGCAGATCACATCGCGGTCCCTGTCGCTGACCGGGGCTCGGCAGAAGCCACAGGAATTGCGAGGCATTTTGTAACAAATGCCTCGCGCTCTTTTTGAGGAGTGTGTCGCGGGGCGAGCACACAATGAAGCACAGCAAAAAAAGGATACTGTCGGCGGATAGCGAAGCAGGCACGGATGGCTGAAGGCGGCAAAGACGACCCGTAGCGTAAGCAACTTACGCAATACAAGAGAGCCTCTCGTAAGAGAACCTGCAGGGAGACTGTGCACACTTCCCTGCAGTGCAGGAAAAGGTTCAGGGTCAGAGAGATGTGTCTTTTGTTGACTTTATTGATAAGCTGATTGTAAACTTCAGCAAGCATTTTGACAGCTTCAGCTCTGGGCAGCAGCTCATCATGTTCATTCAGAACCCATTTCTCATCACAGATGTCAAGGGGTTCTTATGGCCTTTCCAGATGCAATTGGTTGATCTCCAAGCAGATGTGGCCCTGAAAGAGCAGTTTGTAATAACTGATGCTTCCACTTTCTGGCTCCAAATGGTCCCCGAGACAGCTTTCCCAGGTCTGAGGATAGTAGCCGTTTACATCTTGACCATGCTTGGCTCCACATACAACTGCAAGGCAGCTTTCTCCACAATTAACAATCAAAACTAAATATCGTTCCAGACTTACCAATGAGCACCAGTACACTTGTATGAGAATGGCCCTGACTCCATTCACACCAAGGTTTAAAATCCTGGCAAGACAAGCTAGAGCTCAATTCTCTCACTGAGCAAAAAAGTGGGGGAGTGGGATATAAGAGGGGAAGAAAGTGATACTCTAAAACTGTTCAATTGTTAAGATGTGTCGAGATTTATTATCTGTAAAATTGGTTGAGACTGTTGAGTCAAGATGTGAAACAGAAAAGGGGAAATTGAAGCTTTTCCTCTTTTTTTTTTGTCTGAAGTTAACCCTCTGGGGTCTGGGCTGTTTTTGGGGCCCTTGAGATGTTCTGACATGCCCTGACATTTGTGCTTTTTTCAGTTGCTTATAAACATATTAATGGCAAAGGTGTAAATTCACTCTATAAAGCACAAACAGGGCTACCATAATATGTGAGCCATGTGTATGTACATGTTTTCATTTTTGAGAGAATAATGTTTATGCGTGGTTATTGAAAAAAATAAAAAATAAAAATTCTGAAATAAGGCCACAAAACACATAGTAAATATGTGTCAATAAGACTTTTGACAAATGGATGTCCTCGCCTAGTGTTTTTTCTTCAAAATTATGTGAAAATAGTCTTGCTTTATCGTTCACATAAAACCATACATTGATTTAAATTGATGTAAAACAGGTTTTGCTTGGAAAGCCAATATGCGAGGGGGAGGAGTAGTTTACACCTTAGATTACAGTGTCCCACCCACTTTGCATAATGATGAGCCATTCACTCAGGTGTGAAACTGACTGAGCCACAATACAAGAACAACAGATATATTTAGAAGACTTATATTGACCATTTAAGATTTTGCTTACATCTATCTTGTAAATATGTTTTGCTATTTTATTAAAAAGGTTACAATTACAACAATAATTACAATTTCAACAATATTTCAAGTGTACTCTTTCTTTGTAAAAAAAAAAAAGATTATAGGCCTACATTTTATCTATGTATTCATATTTCAGTCGATTTTTACTCATCTCAGTAGCAATTCAGTTTGCTAAAACATCATCATTCATTCACACACGCGATTTAAATTTAACTTCTGGCAAAGATGAAGTTGACGATAGGCTATTGACTCGCGATCTTCGCAGTAGGCTAGTGTTTTGGATGGTTTGTTTAGAACCAGCTTTCTGTAAATATATTTCACATTTTTTAGACATGTGAGGCGAGTATAGGCTACGGTCTGGTTCATGATGATCTCCAGTTCAAGCACCTTATGTTGTGATTGCTAGCCTATATTTACTTTAAATCCAGGAAATTTGTTAATGAAAAAAATATTAAAATTAAGATACAATTGATACAAAACGAAATTCGTTTTAAAGAAAGGATTTGTACTTTCTGTTTTGAGGTCTCTGTGAAAGTTTGAAAGTCTTTTAGTGCTTTTTTTAGAGCGCTCGCGTCCATAATGGAGAACTGTCACGTAATATTGTTTTTTCCTCATAAATGCGAACACGAAAAATAAAAGACAAAAGACTTTTAAATAAAACTTACTCTGAAATTGTGTTCTCGGCGGAATTCGCTCTTCAAAATGCTGTCGTTCGTCCTCTGAGGAAAAGGTGCATTCTTCCTCGCTGTCCAGAATCATCTGAAGGGAGTCTTTATTACTGGAGAAGCCTGTCATACTCAAAACGCGATGAACTATCAGTCTGAAGTCTGATGAACAAACTGTGTTTTTATGGCATTGATCGGGGGGCGTATGCGATGCATACTAGATCAGGTAAACTATTTACATGTGAATCGCGCCGGGGGCGGGGCGGCTGCAGCTCATTTAGAGATAATGAAGGGAGAAGGAAAAACGGTACCTCTCCTTGCTTTCAAAGGGATTACATGAGTTAAAAACATTTGTTTTTTATATAAATTACTTCATTTAAAAGAGGAGATTTCAAGCTTCATAAAGACATATCTCACGTGCCTGTGTGAGAAGTATTCGCTGAGTTATGATTCATTTTCGGACGCGTTTCAGAATGGACTACACGGACAGAGAGAAGGCAGAACTCGCTTCGTGATTATTTTTCTTTATTTGGCAAAAAGCACAACATTTTGTTTTTATTGTGAGTATACACAAAAATAATACACATTTAACAGAATCGATTGATGTATGAAACTTGTTTTATAAAATCAAAGTCAAAAGAGTATTTGGGGTCTCAATTCAACTCATAAGGAAAAAAGCGAGCAGATCACGCCGGCGTGATCTCCGACCTCTGAGGGTTAAGCACTTTATTTGAACCTTCACAATTTTCACATTTTATAAATTTTTTCTCTTATTTTGAAAATGCAGCCCTACTTTTATTTAGTTAATGAGAGAACATTATCCATATCTGCAGTAGGGCTGGGCGATATGGTAAAAAAAAAATCATATCTCTGTATTTTTTGGTTAAATGGCGATATACAATATATATCTCAGTACTTTCTACGTAATATTTGGATAAAGAAAATCTGTACTTATATATATATAAAAAAAAAAAAAAATGTATTTCACATCCTGCCCAATGATATCCTACAAACAATGTTGACATTGAAGGATATGGAAACAAAAATAGTGAACGTTATGTAGACTATGCAATATATTATGTGCAAAAAGGTGGTTAAAATCATATTACATTCTAACATTACAATCTAAAAACATAAATAATGCTTTTGTTTTTAAATTGACTAACGGCTAAACTAAAAATGAAAATAAAAATTATAATAATATACCCCATTATAGTGGTCACTTTCATAAAAAAAAATTAAGCACTGAGGAAAGCACCACATCTCAAACGGATTAAACAGCGCAAGCTGCTTAAAACTTGTTAACTATATCTTACCAGTTATTTTGAAGTCCTTAATATAAGCTTGAGTCAAGTTTAGGACAAATTGTACTATGTACTTTCACTGCAGGAGCTCACACTGCATCCTCAGCTATTTTTCAGATGCATCAAACTACTGTAGCGATATAAATGGTTTTGCCACATTCCATATCGTTTAAAAAAAATATCGATATATCTTCGATATACCACCCAGTCCTAATCTGCAGTCATGCATATATGTTCAGTTCTACGCTACGCTGAAAACGAAAATAGTGTCAAACTTAAAAGCGATTCTCAAACATTCTAATTATGCTTTTAAACGAAAGTTTGCCTCGGGTAGATTAACAAAAAGACCCTAGGTTGCATTTTGGCGACAGTTATCCTTTAAGTGTTACATAAACAGGGCAGGTACCATCTTCACAATATACATAGATGTAAAATGTAAAAACTTAAAGGAACCGTATGTAAAAAATGTATTTCAATTAATCATAAAATGGCCCTGATATGTCACTAGACATTAAGAAATCATGTTCATTTCAAATACTTATATCACTGACAACAGTAGTCCGGCCAGGATATTGTCATTTAAAAGTGAAGTTGCAGCCCTCAACTGATGTTGACGTTGTCATGTGTTTTGGTCTGATGCGCCATCCTCCACCTATCTACCAATCACGAAGTCAGTAGTGTTTCGGCATCCGGGTTGCCAGCTCTGCTCTAGTTACCACAGCTGCAGCAACAAACGTGTCAGATAAAAAATGTCTAACGTTACGAAAACTAAAAGACCTCGTTATGAATCCGAAATACGTCGTGACAAAGTCCGAAAAAAACAAGGATTTGTAAAGGAGATGCCTTTGAAAGATGGAGACGGCTGAAAACGGAGAAGAATTTGAAGACAGACGCCAACGTTGCTAATTTTCTCCTGGACAGGTAAGATACACCGCTCTACAGTAATTTGAAAGTGATTGCAGTACCAGTTTTGGCCACAATCTTACATACGGTTCCTTTAAATATCTAGGAAACAGTAGATAATCAGTTGTTTTAATTGTACTGATTTCAAGTGAATTCGAATTCACCACATCAAAATACATAATAAACAGCACATTAGATGACTAGATGACTTCTGAGATAAAAATTGTAGACAAATGTTATCAGTTTAAGCATTTTGAGTGAACAGTAGAACATAAAAGTGCTATATAGGCCTAAATGCTTCATTCATTCTTTAATTCAATCAAGAATTTAAGCAGTGTGCTGAATTCTGGTGTACCTGCGGGGACTCGTAAGGCAGTGTCACACTATGCCTCTTGGTGTTTAGATCCTGGTGGTACTGTATTTTTTGACTGCCCTCCACACGGATGAGATGACTACGGTGAGAAACACCTGAGAAGAGCAAAGGGCAATCACTATAGAAAAAAATGGATACTGACTGGCATTGCTGACTTTTTAATACCAACTTGTATTATACAATATAATAATTTGGATTTGTTCTAACAAATTCATAAGACTTTCTAATTTAAATTGCATTATTTTAAAATTCTTTATTAGGCAAAGTAACACAATCATTAATTGGGTGACAAGTGTGCAGATTCTTAAACATTTGGTTCACCCTAATCTTCAGTATTTAGTTTAATCCCGGTCCAGTGAGGCCAACAACAGCTTTTATATCATCTTATTGCATAATTTTAGTGCGCCTCATTTGCAATTCAGAACACACTCACTCATGCAACAATCTATAAGACGAGTCCTGGTTTGACATTATTTTGTGATTTTTTTTTCTCTTCATCTCTTGGCTCTTCCTTAAACAGCCTTTTTTAGCCATTTGAGAAGCTTGCTAATTTTTAACATTACATGTTTGTAGTTGTATGGTTATACTTTCCAAATAGTGTGATGCATACTTTTAAACATTAATGATGCTGCCCTCTTGCCAACCAAACTTCCATTGCAACTTGGCAAGTGTATATGCATTTCTAAAACTCACAAATTCAGCTGAATTTAAAACATACAAACCTTCGTTATTCTCAGCGACACTCTGGTGGTGTGGGCAGCGGATTACCACCTCGGAAACATGCTCTGATTTCTTATAAATTGCTGTGGCTCTCAGCATGGCACCCTTAGGTGGTTCTCTGCCCACCAGCACATCCACAGGACATGTTTTTGCAAGCTGACAGTACAGCTTATTCAGTAGCTGAGAATACTGTGGGAGAGATAGGTGGAGGGTTACAGCAAGACGAACCTCACCTTTTTGTCAATATAGTATCTGTTGGGAATGACATGGTAAATTTGAAATTTGATTTAAAAAAAAATAAATAAAACAGAGGGGATAATTTTTTTCTTTCTTCCAATGGAAATATAAAAATTCTTAGGACTTCATCAGCATGACAGGCACAGGGCTGGGCCCGGTTTCCCGATAACGCTCACTCTTAGCGCGCTAAGAGAGCTCGAATGATATATCTTACCAAAGGTGTTTATGTTCCTAAGTGTGTTCCCCGAACCATACCTTAGGAAGCTGCTTAAGATATACCTTCTTACGTGCGACGTTACCCGGCGCTGTCCGTGGCGATGGTGCTGAATTGTTTGATATCGATGGCTCGACAATCAATTATTCTCTTGTGCAGGGGCTGTTTATGTGAGAAAGCGGTGATCTTTATAAATGAAGCACTTCAGAAATAGTTGAAATTGCAATTTATTATGATTATTGGATATTATAAAAAATAATCCAAACTATAATAGCCTATAATAGCCTAGCCTACATATTTTAAAATTGTAACATATATTGCTGCCACAATAACCTTTTCAAAAATTTACGTGCCTTCTCTTTCCCATTTTTGTTCGCTGAGGTGGAGCTGCGATGAAATATTGTTCTTGTAAATACTTTCCAGCATTTCAGTAATAAAAGTTTACATCTTGCGTACGGTGCTCGGCAGTGATCAAAAAGGATTTAAACCGTGAATTTTGAATCTCTTGTAAACTCAGAGATGTGGATTCAGACGGCAATTAAATTACCACACGACCTGTTTGTCAAAAAACAGAAGGTACTAATTTGGCCAGGGATTTTTACGTGGGTTGGGTGAGAAAAACACTGATATTATGGATTCGGACGGCACTAAAGTCACCGACTTACCCCTGTAAATGTTTAAAATACCGGACGAGCCCATGAGAAACAATATTAGTGTCCGAATAGGACTTAACTGACAGTAGCCTATGCTTTCACTGGCCTTTAAAAGAGCGTTTTAATTAAATTAATAATATTGTATAATAATATAATTAAAAATCTAACAACAATCAGTGTAATGACAATTTTATTCTTTGCATGAAAACACTTGAATTAGCCTAATTGAATACTGTCTGGGTGTATTAAAACTTCAGAATTATATTCGTATAGACCTGCAACAGTGATAAGGTAAAGCTAAGAGTGGTCCAGACCAACCTTACGAAAGTGTGACTTACAAAAGATATACTTAGCGTACAAACGTTTCTGGAACCGTCCCATAAGGTTAAGAGAGAGGTTAAGGAATAGGTTAAGAACTACTTAGAGATAAGAACGCTTTGGGAAACCGGGCCCAGATCATTTCTCTCTATCAGATCATGCTTTAACCTTTTTCTTGACAATACACATGGTAGGGGTGTTCCAATTGATCGGCTACTGATCACTATCGGACGATAATCACTTCTACTGACTGGATCATGCTGATGACGCATAAAGATGTGCGCCTGCTGTGAGAGGTATGGCATGACATGCTCCAGCCGTCTCTGTCCGGCGAGGGTAAAATAATTATAACGCTGAATGTGAGGTACAGTTCATTTCTTTATTAAATAAAGTCATCTGAAAACTTTCTACAAGACATAATTTCACAAACAGTGTGAGCGGATCACTGAATGCTCTCTCTTTCCATTTCAAAATACGTAAATGGCTTCACATCATCAGATCGAATCTGCACTATAAGCGAGCTGGACGCTGCACAGTTGACAGAATGGTCACTTGTACAATCGAGGCAGTGTCGCATCGCATAAAAAAAATTAAATGTCGCATTTAAAAAAAAAAAAAAAAAAAATCACCCACAAGAGTCACCTAAAAGGAGGGATTAACCACATTTTCCAAAATGAAATTCAGCCCCTGAATTAACCCCCTGAGGTCGGCTATCGCGCCGGCGCGATAGGCTCGTTTTTTTCCCTATCAGTGAAAAAAAAAAAAAAAAAAAATAATTACTTTTTATCTTATATGCTTGTGTTATACATCAATCGATCCTGTTAAGTGTGTATTATTTTTGTGTATACTCACAATAAAAACAAAGTGTTGTGCTTTTCGCCAAATAAAGAAAAATAAACATGATGCGAGTTCTGCCTCCTCTCTGTCATTCTGAAACGCGTCCGAAAATGATCTGTAACTCAGCGAATACTTCTCACACAGACACGTGAGATATGTCTTTATGAAGCTGGCATTCTCTTCTTTTAAGTGAAGTAATTAATATAAAAAACAAATGTTTTTAACTCATGTAATCCGTTTGAAAGCAAGGAGAGGTGCGTTTTTTTCCTTCTCCCTCATTATCTCCTAATGAGCTGAGGCCGCCACGCCCCCGGCGGCTATTCACATGTAAATAGTTTAGGTAATCTCTGCTTCGCACCCGCCCCCCCGATCAATGCCTTGAAAACACGAAGTTTCATCAGATCAGATTCACTGATAATTCATCGTGTTTAGAGAGGATGGCTCGTTTCTCCGGCAAAGACGCCCTTCAGATGATTCTGGACAGCGAGGAAGAATTCACCTTTTCCTCAGAGGAAGATTGTAATTCAGACGAAGAACGGCAGCATTTTCAAGAGCGAATTGATCCCACAGAGGATACAAGTTCAGAGTAAGTTGTTTACTGTTATATAATTCCTTTTCTGATAATATAGAACTTTATATATATTTAATTTCTGAATTTTCAGACTATATTTTCCCTAGTTTTGGCTAGCTTTTGACAACTTACAGTAACGATTGCCTTACAATATCCCTAACATCCGTGGAACTTATATGCTCAAGTGTAAACTTTTTTTTAAATGTGATATTGCTCTTTAAACATATTTGTATATTAAATATATTTCACTCAGTTTTGATTAGCTTATGACACTGATTCATGCTAAAATACTGCATTATGCATAATGTAGATTGTTTGCGAATATCTGCTTATAGGTTATATGTGGTTTAGTGCAACTATAGTATTTCAGCCTCCGGTAAAATATGTGATACTGTCTAAATACTAGGGCTGTGCAAAAATATCGATACAGCTAACTATCGCGATATTTTTTTTCACGATAGTGTATCGATATTTCAACCTCTAGTATCAATATATATAAAAAAAAAAAAAAAAAGTTTTCATCAAATCCCTGTGTGCGTCAAACGACCTCCTCCACCGCTGCTGTAGTTGTCGCTGACTCACGACAGTTGTCAACTGTCACTCAACTGTCCAGTTGTATGAGGCGCCGGACTGGACAAAAGCGAAGCGAACTGCGCGAGCGAGCAACAGAGCAACCGAGGGCCGAGGGTGTCCGCGCGCGAGAGAGGCCGAGGGTGTCCGCGCGCGAGAGAGGCCGAGGGTGTCCGCGCGCGAGAGAGGCCGAGGGTGTCCGCGCGCGAGAGAGGCCGAGGGTGTCCGCGCGCGAGAGAGGCCGAGGGTGTCCGCGCGCGAGAGAGGCCGAGGGTGTCCGCGCGCGAGAGAGGCCGAGGGTGTCCGCGCGCGAGAGAGGCCGAGGGTGTCCGCGCGCGAGAGAGGCCGAGGGTGTCCGCGCGCGAGAGAGGCCGAGGGTGTCCGCGCGCGAGAGAGGCCGAGGGTGTCCGCGCGCGAGAGAGGCCGAGGGTGTCCGCGCGCGAGAGAGGCCGAGGGTGTCCGCGCGCGAGAGAGGCCGAGGGTGTCCGCGCGCGAGAGAGGCCGAGGGTGTCCGCGCGCGAGAGAGGCCGAGGGTGTCCGCGCGCGAGAGAGGCCGAGGGTGTCCGCGCGCGAGAGAGGCCGAGGGTGTCCGCGCGCGAGAGAGGCCGAGGGTGTCCGCGCGCGAGAGAGGCCGAGGGTGTCCGCGCGCGAGAGAGGCCGAGGGTGTCCGCGCGCGAGAGAGGCCGAGGGTGTCCGCGCGCGAGAGAGGCCGAGGGTGTCCGCGCGCGAGAGAGGCCGAGGGTGTCCGCGCGCGAGAGAGGCCGAGGGTGTCCGCGCGCGAGAGAGGCCGAGGGTGTCCGCGCGCGAGAGAGGCCGAGGGTGTCCGCGCGCGAGAGAGGCCGAGGGTGTCCGCGCGCGAGAGAGGCCGAGGGTGTCCGCGCGCGAGAGAGGCCGAGGGTGTCCGCGCGCGAGAGAGGCCGAGGGTGTCCGCGCGCGAGAGAGGCCGAGGGTGTCCGCGCGCGAGAGAGGCCGAGGGTGTCCGCGCGCGAGAGAGGCCGAGGGTGTCCGCGCGCGAGAGAGGCCGAGGGTGTCCGCGCGCGAGAGAGGCCGAGTGTGTCCGCGCGCGAGAGAGGCCGAGGGTGTCCGCGCGCGAGAGAGGCCGAGGGTGTCCGCGCGCGAGAGAGGCCGAGGGTGTCCGCGCGCGAGAGAGGCCGAGGGTGTCCGCGCGCGAGAGAGGCCGAGGGTGTCCGCGCGCGAGAGAGGCCGAGGGTGTCCGCGCGCGAGAGAGGCCGAGGGTGTCCGCGCGCGAGAGAGGCCGAGGGTGTCCGCGCGCGAGAGAGGCCGAGGGTGTCCGCGCGCGAGAGAGGCCGAGGGTGTCCGCGCGCGAGAGAGGCCGAGGGTGTCCGCGCGCGAGAGAGGCCGAGGGTGTCCGCGCGCGAGAGAGGCCGAGGGTGTCCGCGCGCGAGAGAGGCCGAGGGTGTCCGCGCGCGAGAGAGGCCGAGGGTGTCCGCGCGCGAGAGAGGCCGAGGGTGTCCGCGCGCGAGAGAGGCCGAGGGTGTCCGCGCGCGAGAGAGGCCGAGGGTGTCCGCGCGCGAGAGAGGCCGAGGGTGTCCGCGCGCGAGAGAGACCGAGGGTGTCCGCGTGCGAGAGAGACCGAGTCCGAGCATTAGTATTGGACTGGTACACACATAGTAATATAATTACTATATAAGATGCATGGAAGTTCGATTAATGGACAACAATAATCAGTGCAAACGTCTTGTTTTGAACTATTGTTTAATAAATATAAATAATTCGAGCACATAAACTTCCATATGGAGGATTAAATAAGATTGAATGTATGTAGTAATAATATATAAATATTATATAAGAGGCATGGACGTTCGATTAATGGACAAGAATATAAATAAAAACAACAATTAAATTATTATAAACAATAGTTCAAAACAAGACGTTTGTAGTACTGATTATTGCTGTCCATTAATCGAACTTCCATGCCTCTTATAGTATATAATATTATGTACCAATTAGGCTACTAATGCTGGGGCACACTCGGTCTCTCTCGCGCGCAGACACACTCCGACTCTCGCGCACTGTTGCTCGTGCACGCAGACACACTCGACACAATGCAAATACCTTTACGAATAAATTGAAATTAAAGTTTTTGTCTGCTGAGTTATCAATATAATGTGATACACATACCTGAATACCCCAGGTGGTACATAAAAAGTTGTATATTCAGCTCTATTTCTTTATTTTTTTATTACATTTTTTATTTAAAAAAAAATATTGCAATATATCGCAATATGTATTGTATTGTATCGTGATATATCGTATCGTGACCCATGTATCGTGAGGCCCTTGCCAATACCCAGCCCTACTAAATACATTATATTTTTATATAAATGTTCTGGTTTTGGTTGGCCTATGACAGTATTTATCATGCTGCATATGTTTTTGAATACAGACTGTGTAAATGTTTTAGTGATGTGTCGTTCGCGAACGATCCGTTTATTGCGTGCTTCAATAAATGCGTGCGGTCTATATGGCCCATCAATGGTCCATAACCATCAATTGCTCATCAGTTTACTTTGAATAATGTATGCTAACAGTTTTATTTTAATTTTATTTTTTTAGGAATGTGTCTGCTTCAAGCTCTCCTTCTCCAGCACCTCGCAGAGGGGCACGCAGGTGTCGTTCAGTTCTCAGTGCGATCGAGAATCATACTGAGTAAGTACATATACGTAATATTTTACAGATGAAATGTAGCCTAATTGTGTTTACATCATAATAATATAAAAGTAGCCTATACCTATTCTTGTGTGAAATGTCCATGGCCATTAGTGATTGATAATGATAATACAAGTTCTTTTATTGTGTTATCAGCATGCTCATGTGTTTTTTTTTTTTTTGTTTTTTTTGTTTTTTTTTACAGATGTGACAATGAACATGGGGGGTGTGGACCTGTCTGACCAGCTGATACAGTACTACACAACACAGCACAAAACCATGAAGTGGTACAGAAAGATCTTTCTACACTTCTTGGACATTGCTTCCACCAACTCTTTCATTGTGCACAAAGAGCTACATGGTAACTTGTCCCATAAAGAGTTTATGGAGCAACTTATAACAGAGCTCTGTGGTGTGTCACAGAAAACAGCACCAAAACGGACCAATAGTGACCATGTACCAGTTCCAGGAGCTGAGCTGGCATCAGATGACAGGGATGCTGCCACAGTTGGTCGCCGCAATTGTGTGCATTGCACACCAGTGCGCGGTAAAAGACAATTAACACCATGGAAATGCCAGGCATGCAATGTTCACTTATGTCTTCAGTTAAACAGGAGCTGTTTTCAGGAGTGGCATAAAGATGTGTGACTGTGTTCAGATGTGTGTGCTCTGCTGACCACCTTCCACTAACCATCAGCCTTCAGAAATCATTCTGATATGATGACTATTTTTTAAAATCAATGTTGGAAACTGTTGTGCTGCTTAATATATATTTTTTATAACCTGTGATAGTTTTTTCAGGATTCTTTATTTTGCTCATTTGATTTACTTGTAGCCCGCATATAAACGGGGCACAGGAATTTACTGTGAGATACCTGCCTTTACTTTTGTTTATCGCTCACAATTGCTCACATTTGATTTGCTTAGAGCAAATTTAGAACATTTAGTTCCTCCACATAGAGGAATTACAATAAAACAGATTGAAAAACAAAACCTTTGAATCTCCTCTTCTTTGTTCAGGCACTTGATGGCCCATTAGAGTGTGTCACACCCCTGGTCTGAATCTCATTAATATTGATGGGCCATTGGCCCATTAATATTGATGGGCCACCCCTCCCATGCATAAACCTCTTCTGACAAAAAAACTGTTTTAGAAAGTTCAAATCAATGTACTGTTTTATGAGAACGATAAGGCTGGATAATTTTCACATCATTTTGAAGCCAGAACTCAAAGCTACACAATTCATTGGTCAAAAGTCTTATTTACACATATTTAGTATGTGTTTTGTGGTCTTATTTCTGCAACTTTCATTTTTATTTTTTCCAATAACCACGCATAAACATTATTCTCTTAAAAATTCAAACATATACATGCATGTTGATCAGATATTTTGGTAGCCCTGTTTGTGCTATATAGAGTGAATTTACACCATTGCCATTAATATGTTTATAAATAACTGAAAAAAGCACAAATGTCAGAGCATGTCAGAACACCTCCAGGGCCCAGAAAACAGCTCAGACTCCAGAGGGTTAATGTCTGTAAAAATCCTGATTGAAACATCCCTATAAAATAAATCTACATGAAAAAAAGTAGGCTTCAAATAGATCGGTATGAGCAGATACTGCTTCCTGTGATCGACGATCGGCTCCAAAAATCCTGATTAGAGCACCCTTAAAAGGAACACGCATACTTTTTGGGACTAGCTTATTCACCGTATCCCCCAGAGTTAGATAAGTCCATACATACCCTTTTCATCTCCGTGAGTGCCGTAACTCAGTCTGACACACCAACCGTTAGCCTAGCTTAGCACAAAGACTGGAGGTAAACGGCTCCAGCATAATGCTCCCAATAAGTGACAAAGTATACAAATCACAACATGTAAATAGGAAAATGTGTAAAACAACTAGGGTATATTAAGCTCCTGTCACTTTGAGTATTCAATTTCTGTACATTAATACTGTTATATTTACCTGAAAATCAAAACCACTGCTTTTCATTTGTATTTATCTATGCTTGTGTAAGATAAACAGAACCTCAGATCTCCTGAGATATGGACAACATCTCACTTCCTTCCCTTTACACATTCTTCTCTTCACTCAGAAAGACAAAAACAGCCGATGATCAGTGCCGATTATATCCTGTCAATCAAAAGGGTGCGGTAAAACAAGACGAGAGCCACTCACACTGTGTGTGAAGAAAACCTCTCGTGTTGAGTTAGTTAAGGTAAGTTAATGCGACAACGCATTAACAGCTAAAAACAGCTACATAAAAGCAGGCTCTATTTGACCCAATGAATCACCCGTAGTTCAAGCCAGGGTTGCCAGATTTGCAGTTTTTCCCTGTACTACCGGTAAACATTATTTGTAGAACGCCTCCCACCCAATAAATCACAAAAGGCTCTGTGCTTTGTTATTTATTAAAAAGAAACAGTGTCATCTTTCAAATTCTGTCCATTTTATCACGCAATTCAAACAATAAATGCCGTTTTGATGCTCTTAAATGTGATATGACAGATCGCTATAGCGCCTCAGTTCAAGCAGCAGCGTGGAGCGAGAGTCTATTCTTCCACTTTAATACAAATTATATCTAGAAAAACATGCATGAATATCAGAAGGCAAGTTGAAAGTTACAGTACAACTTACCAAAATCTGTATCATGTCTCATGTAATCACTCAGTGTTTCAACCGTGGAAAGATGTCAATAAAACTAGCTTGTGAAGCTTAAAACTTGATTGTGTCACAATATCACTTAATGTTGCATTTACCTCAGGAAAGTCATCTTTTTGTTAGTTAGCTTTAAAAAAAGAAAAAAAAGAAAACATACTCTAACATTATAGTGTTCCAAATGAGAGGGTTCTCTGTATAGTTTGCAGCATTATTTGGGAGAGATTTTTTTTTTTCGTAAGAAAAAAAGCCTTCTACCGAACGTCCAGTTTCACTGTTGATCTTGTAATAAAGATCTCATCGAGGACAAACAAACTGTATTTTTGTATTTTCATTTCATTTTTAATTTATAAAAAGTTAAAGAAATAATGAATTTCAATATAAAAATATTAATGATTAATCGATAGTCGATCGTTAATTCTCTCGACGATCGACTAAGAAAATTTAATCGAATGCCCATCCCTAACTGTAAGTTCATGCCCCACATTGGGGGATGTTTTGTCTTGGTCTGGGCATTTAAAGAAATGCTGAAAAAGGCTTGGGTGATTTGTACTCAAATAAGCCCGTAATGCTGAACATCCTTGGACACTCAGCATTATGTATTTTTTCTAATGTAAGGTATGCATCTTTTACTCTTTACCTCAGAGCATTTGATGTTATATATTGCTTATCTTTGAATTGATCATAAATTGGCATGATACATTTACCTGACTAATAATAAATTGTTACATTTGACTTTAATCTGACTTACTCTGAAATTAACAAAACTATTACTGAAGTTTTGAGTGGAGCATAGGACACACCAACTGCGATTTTAGAGCTCCGGCTAACACTTGGCACTAGTTCAAGTGTACTTGGTCTGTAAAGGCTAAAAAGGGAATTTCCATTTAGGACAACAAAATGTTGCTCGACCAACCTAAATAGGGTGAGCCTTACCGCTGTTTAATGTAATGTTACTCAAGCTAAGTATGCGTGGGAAACCATGGCATGACCAAACCTACTATCAGAGAAGTAATGTTGGTCGGCTTATATCTGTAGTAGTGGTCATGACCTCTGACTAGAGATAGTGTTGATTTAATTCAAGTGTATATAGATCTATGGGGTCTAAACAAAATACTTTTAGATAGAGCAAGTGCGAAGACAGCCTTCTAAACAGTATAGTCAATTACCTCTGTCTAGTGACCAAGACTGACGAGTTTGTGATCGTGAGCCCCCATAAAAATGAACGGCCGGTGCGAGGACCCTGTGGACACTTCTCATATGTTGCCGGTACTCTGACCCCCATACGAAACATAAAAGCAAGCTATTAATTAATTGTATACGTCGCCATTTCTGAGCTTTCATAAGCATGAGTGTTGCGCAAATCACCGTAGGTGCGTTCACCAGCGAGAACAAAGAGTGTTAAGATTTGCGCAAGCCGTTCCTAATGATAAATTATGCAAACCATTTGAATTCTATTGAGAATGTAGTAAAACACTATGGAGAAAGTCAAACATGATCTAAAAACAGCCACTAAAAAGACTGATGAAACGAGTGGAAAACATGCTCCTGCAAGCTTCTGAAATTTCTCATGACCACCTTTACTATAATATATCACGTTCTGTTGTATTTGAGTAAATACATTTATTGTATAAATACTAACATGTTCAGTATAAGAATTTTAAGTAAAGATAGTTTGACTTCCCATGGCACTTTGTAAACAAGTGATTGCAGTCTTTATTGCAGTTACGTTATCAACCAACGTCATATGTAGGACCAACTGTATGACTAGCAACTTCCTACTAAATTCTAAAAAAAAAAAAAAAAAAACAGATTCTAATTATTGGACAAAAAACATCCTCACGTAATAACCTAGAATACTGTCTAACACCTGATGGCTGTTCTGTAAAGTCTTCGTCGTCGGTTAGGAACCTGGGTGTGCTCTTTGATACCAATCGTTCATTTGAAAGTCACGTGTCTAGTATCTGTAAAACCGCATTTTATTCATCTTAAAAATGTAAATTAAATCACTTTGAAATCTAAATTACGTCATATGCTCTCACTGAAAAATGCAGACCAATTAGGTCATGCGTTCATGACATCAAGGCTAGATTATTGTAATGCTATTATGGGTGGTTGCACTGCACGTAGGGCTGGGGAAAAAATCGATTTTAATTTAAAAATCGAGTTGATAGGTCAAATCAATTCATATTTTCAAAAAATATTTTTTTGATTTTTTTTCTCCCCCTCTTCTATATAGCGTACAATACATACATTTTGCATTCGCCAAATCTTCCTTCAGGGTTTCCATAGAATGCTCCCTGCGGCGCACGACATCACGACAAAAAGACTAACGCATGTTTAATTTTTTAACGGTCCTCCACGACGACGCCGGCAAGTGAGTGCGTGTATGTGAGTGAGTGTGTATGTGCAAGTGAGTGTGTGTGTGTGCGCGAGTGAGTGAGTGAGTGAGTGTGTGTGTGTAGGCTATGTGAGTGAGCTTGTGTAGCCAATGTGCGAGTGAATGAGTGTGTGAGACGGCTCGCGATGACTGGTCGTAAAACAACGCGTAGTCTGACATGTTTCTTGTCCACGACATGACAAGATTTTTAGGAGTCAAAATCGTGTAATCTGACAGTGACTATCGTAACAGACAAACAAAATGTTGTTTATGTTGATGCACTTTAATTAAACACAATAAATATATATTTTTAAAATATATTTACAGTTCGATGTTATTTTGTTTTAAATAAAAAAAATAAATAATAATAAATAATAATAATCGGATCGAAAATCGAGTTTTTTATAATAAAAAAAAAAAATTAAAAAAACGCCCAGCTCTAACTGCACGCTTAAACTACAGCTGGTTCAAAATGCAGCAGCTAGAGTTCTTACCAGAACCAGGAAGTATGACCATATTAGCCCGGTTCTGTCAACACTGCATTGGCTCCCTATTAAACACTGTATACGTTTCAAAATATTGCTGATCACTTACAAAGCACTAAATGGTTTAGCTCCCCGGTACTTGAGCGAGCTCTTAACGCATTATAGTCCTTCACGTCTATTGCCATCTCAAAATTCCGGCCAGTTGATAATACCTAGAATATCAAAATCGACTGCTGGTGGTAGATCCTTTTCCGATTTAGCACCAAAACTTTGGAACAATCTTCCTAACATTGTCCGGGAAGCAGACACACTCATTTGCTTAGTTCACGCTTAGTGGCACGCTACTCTGGTAAAGAAGCCCTTCAGCTGATTCTGGACAGCGAGGAAGAATTCACCTTTTCCTCAGAGGAAGATTGCAACTTGGCCAACGAATGGCAGCATTTTGAAGACCGAATTGATCCCGCCGAGGATACAAGTTCGGAGTAAGTTGTTTACTGTTATATAATTCCTTTTCTGATAATATAGAACTCATGAATTTTCAGACTATATTTTGCCTAGTTTTGGCTAGCTTTTGACATCTTAAAGGAACAATTGCCTTACAATATCCCTAACATTCGTGTATATGCTCAAGTGTAAACTTTTTTTAATGTGATATTGCTCTCAACACATTTGTATATTAAATATATTTCACTCAGTTTTGATTAGCTTATGACACTGATTATCATGCTAAAATACTGCCTTATGCGTAATGTAGCTTGTTTGCGAATATCTGCTTAGGTTAAATAATGTGATTGTGCAAATGTATTTCAGCCTTCGGTAAAATATGTGATACTGTCTAAATACATTATATTTTTATATAAATGTTTGGTTTTGGTTAGCCTATGACACTGCTTATGCTTCAATACTGCCTTATGCACAGATGTTTGTGAATATAGGTGTAAATGTTTGAAATGTAGTGATGTGTCATTCGGGAACGATCCGTTCATTGCGTGTCACTAAATGCGTGCGGCCTATATGGCCCATCAACAGATACTCGCGGTCTACGGCCCATCATAGTCGGGGAGCCAAAGTCTCAAAAGCTCAATAAAATGGGTTGAACCTGACATGGTCTGTTATACTTTTTATTTGTGTTTTTTCTGTTAACTTTGACCCTAAGAACCAATAATTGGAGGGTCTGCTCTGCCGGAAATATCGCGAAAAAAAAGTGTGGCCATTTTAGTGTATACACCCTTTATTTTTTATCAGAAAAATGTGAAAAATGATTTTTTCACTCAAATCCTCAGTGGGTTTGGTAGGCTGTCAATAAATGCATTCCAGATACAAAGAACACATTTGCTGACAACATCCACTGAAAAAATAACTCTTAAAACACATTTCTACATGATTTTGCATCAATTTAATGCAAAAAATTAGGCGTTTTCTCACTTTTTTCCAATATTTTCATCTTTACTTCATTGGCAATCAACTATTCCCCCAAGTTATGACATCAGTCAATATGTCATTCTTTTCACCAAACAGTATACTCACTCCACAGAAAAAATCATAAAAATCCAACCAAAATCAATGGATCTGTCATGATTTCACTAATAGTTGATCAGCAGGCTCAGAACCTCAATAGAATTGTAGGCTACTCTCAAAATTCCGAAAGACATGTAGTCCATGAGCCGGGGGGTTGATCGGTATCATCGGGGGAAAAAATGCTATCATTGTTATTTGGCAAGGTATACACCCCTAGTATTAGAAAAATCACTATAGGAGTGCAGGGGTGGTAGCGAAATCACTTTTTTCAGCTCATGAAGTTACTAACCCCCTAAGATAAATTCCGTTTTTGAAATCTGGTGTATATCTGGTTTAGGCTCATGCTAGGGATATTGTCAATATTCTATAATATGGTGCTTGGTATCGCTGGAAAGGGGACCTTTTAGGCTTTCATTTAAGCCCAGTACTGAATCTGTCTGACAAACACAGAGGTCACATGACTTCTTTAAACCAGAAATAACACACATTTTTTCACAATTTCCGCCTAAACTAAAAATCCGCCTAAAATCGCTGTGCCATGAAAGAACACCACGGACACAAAAGTCAACAACTTCAATACTCAAGGCACTCTGATGACTCAGAAAATGTATAATATACCCATACTATTTATTTGTGAGAGCCTTAAATTAGACTTGTGCAGCCAGCACAAGTCTTCAAAATAGAATAGAGCCAATAGAATGGACAAATAGAATACCCTAGTCCAGGGCCAAATGTTGTAATAAAAACACTTGTAATTGGTGTAACAAAATGTTTCTATCATGTATTTTGATATTCACCCACTTTCAGTTAGAATGTCAGAATGTAGCTCATGCACTGAATGTTGATGGATTTTGACAAGGTTTTGTCAGTTTTGTGAAAAGATTGTTGGTTCAGTTGACTGGTTATAAAAACACTATAACTATACCATCTTCAATCAACATCCATTGAGTTCCAGGGGTATTCAATGTAAGTACAAAATACTTTTTCTCTTGTGCTTGTGAATTGGTGGGGAATAGTAGCAGTAGCTAATGTAAGCTTGGTGTTTTTCACACTAAGTATACTTCTTTTAAACTTAAAATAAGAAAGTATACTTTCAGTCTACATTTTATGTACTTCTCAGAAATATACTTAAAATTACACTTCAGTGTACTTGATGTATACTGAGAGAAAAGTCTAGGGCCCGTATTCATAAAGATTCTAAGAATCCTCTCAGAAAACTCTTAATTTTGCTTAAAGGAGAACTCCAGTCAATTTTAACATTGAGCTCATTTTTTTTGTCAATTTGGAGTGCTGTCAATACAGAGAACAACGACAAAAATCAGTGTTGCCTACACCATGTTATCCTCTTTTTAAAATTTGCACCCTGTTGACTTCAATGGGGCAATATTTAAACCTGCTTTTAGCCTCTTAACATCCTTGATGTGTCATTACAAGTGCACAGCCATCTGAGCGCTGGCTGAATTATTATCATTTTTATCCATATCTTTCACATCTACTGCAGTCAGATTGACCCGCGTTCACTCTGAAGGAATCACTCACATGGCTGTGCACTTGTAATGACACATCAAGGATGTTAAGAGGCTAAAAGCAGGTTTAAAACTTGCCCCATTGAAGTCAACAGGGTGCAAATTTTAAAAAGTGGATAAAATGGTGTAGGCAACACCGATTTTTGTCGTTGTTCTCTGTATTAACAGCACTCCAAATTTACAAAAAAATAAGCTCAATGTTAAATTTGACCGGAGTTTTCCTTTAAAAACTTTTACGTAGGAGTCTTAGCTTAAGAGCGATTCGGGGCCAATCTGAGAACAACTCTGAGCAAGGAAAAGACAAAAACTTTCATCTTAGTGAGGAGGCGGGGCTGACCCCGTTGCTATGTATGACACAATCTTTTGAAGACTGTGATTGGTTGGTAGTCCAAGAAGGAAAAAAATTGTGATTTGTCTATTCTAAGCCTTCACTTTGAAATTACATGCGACTGTGTACATTACACACTGCTGCATTGTTGCATTTTCCCAGTTGCCAAATATCGTAATGTAGTGATTACTTTCATTTCTGGCGCTATTGCATTTCTGCGGTGTCGGAGATGTTAGCGCGTCTCTAAGATCAGTCACAAACATGATCCATGCACGATCTAATCTTTAGCGTCTTATTAACTCACTGTCATCCATTGTCTGCAACAGATTTCTTCTCCTTCTTCTTTCTGCCATGTTCTCCTCTGCTGAAGAAAGTCTTCAGCCTCTTAAAAGTCCTCGTCCGTGCTCCTAACAATTTTGACCTTAAGACCTCTTTTAAGGGTTAAGATGCTTTCTGAATTACCTTTTTCTTTACTGGGATTTTTTTCTTTAATTTTAAGAGTAAACGGCCACATTTCTAAGAATTTTCTTAGAATTTTGTCACTAGGAGCGACTCTTTGCATTAAGATTCTTTATGAATACGGGCCCGGGTATATTTGGCCTGTACTTGAACTCAATCTTTTGATCCAGATATACTTAAAAGCAGGGTTCACCAATCTCGGTCCTGGAGGGCCGCTGTCCTCAGAACAGCGGCCCTCCAGGACCGAGATTGGTGAACCCTGCTTAAAAGAATAATTAAGAATTCAAAGTACTGTATACTTGTCTTGTAGTTGTGTTAACTCTTTTGTAGGCTAGTCCACTGGTCGTGTAAATCAATTTACTCTAATTCTACTTTTTTGTTTAAAATGTTACCTTTCTTTATGAAACTTACTGACATTCAAGTGTTAAGATTAAAAAAGGATGCATGAAGCTAATAACATGTTTTTAAATTTAAAGTACAGTTAAAGGTATTTTTCAAGTGCAAAAATAATAATGTTACATGTTAAGTGCAAAGTATAATGTTATGTTTACTTAAAGAAAACTTACAAGTACACTTGCAGTATAAACTACGAAACTAGTAGTTTACTGAGAGTACACATCAGTGTACTTTCATAAACTAAAAAATGTACTACTTGTATTAAAACAGTAAACTAGTATACTTATAAGTTCACTTGTAGTACAGATGCATTACAAATGAGAAACCTAGTTGTGTACTTAGTTTACTACTCTTACAAATACTAAAAATACGAAAAGTGAGCCAATTTAGTCCCAAGCAGTATTGAAATAGTACACAATTTTACTACAAGTACACATTGATATTAGTATACTTACTACATAAAGTATACTTAAAAATATACCTGAAAATGACTTAAGTATACTTCATAAAATGAACATGAAGACATGCACTTTTATGATGAAGAGATGCACTTTTATGATGAAGAGATGCACTTTTAGAATGGAGAGATGCACTTTTATAATGGATAGATGGACTTATGATGGAGAGATGGACTTTTATAATGGAGAGATGGACTTTTAGAATGGAGAGATGGACTTTTAGAATGGATAGATGGACTTTTATGATGGATAGATGGACTTTTATGATGGATAGATGGACTTATGATGGAGAGATGGACTTTTATGATGGAGAGATGGACTTTTATGATGGATAGATGGACTTTTATGATGGATAGATGGACTTTTATGATGGATAGATGGACTTTTATGATGGAGAGATGGACTTTTATGATGGAGAGATGGACTTTTATAATGGATAGATGGACTTTTATGATGGAGAGATGGACTTTTATGATGGAGAGATGGACTTTTATGATGGAGAGATGGACTTTTATGATGGAGAGATGGACTTTTATGATGGAGAGATGGACTTATGATGGATAGATGCACTTTTATGATGGATAGATGCACTTTTATGATGGAGAGATGGACTTTTATGATGGAGAGATGGACTTATGATGGATAGATGCACTTTTATGATGGATAGATGCACTTTTATAATGGAGAGATGGACTTTTAGAATGGATAGATGGACTTTTATGATGGAGAGATGCACTTTTATAATGGAGAGATGGACTTTTATGATGGAGAGATGGACTTTTATAATGGAGAGATGGACTTTTAGAATGGATAGATGGACTTTTAGAATGGAGAGATGGACTTTTAGAATGGATAGATGGACTTTTATGATGGAGAGATGGACTTTTATGATGGAGAGATGCACTTTTATAATGGAGAGATGCACTTTTATAATGGATAGATGGGCTTTTATGATGGAGAGATGGACTTTTAGAATGGATAGATGGACTTTTATGATGGAGAGATGCACTTTTATAATGGATAGATGGACTTTTATGATGGAGAGATGGACTTTTAGAATGGATAGATGGACTTTTATGATGGAGAGATGCACTTTTATAATGGATAGACGGACTTTTATGATGGAGAGATAGACTTTTATGATGGAGAGATGGACTTTTATAATGGACAGATGCACTTTTATAATGGATAAATGCACATTTATGATGGATAGATGCAATTTTATAAAGGAGAGATGGACTTTTAGAATGGATAGATGGACTTTTATGATGGAGAGATGGACTTTTATGATGGAGAGATGGACTTTTATAATGGACAGATGCACTTTTATGATGGATAGATGGACTTTTATAATGGATAGATGCACTTTTAGAATGGATAGATGCACTTTTAGAATGGATAGACAATAACAGATTTTTACAGCGATTGATTCCATCAATCTTTTCACAAAACTGACAAAACCTTGTCAAAATCCATCAACATTCAGTGCATGAGCTACATTCTGACATTCTAACTGAAAGTGGGTGAATATCAAAATACATGATAGAAACATTTTGTTACACCAATTACAAGTGTTTTTATTACAACATTTGGCCCTGGACTAGGGTATTCTATTTGTCCATTCTATTGGCTCTATTCTATTTTGAAGACTTGTGCTGGCTGCACAAGTCTAATTTAAGGCTCTCACAAATAAATAGTATGGGTATATTATACATTTTCTGAGTCATCAGAGTGCCTTGAGTATTGAAGTTGTTGACTTTTGTGTCCGTGGTGTTCTTTCATGGCACAGCGATTTTAGGCGGATTTTTAGTTTAGGCGGAAATTGTGAAAAAATGTGTGTTATTTCTGGTTTAAAGAAGTCATGTGACCTCTGTGTTTGTCAGACAGATTCAGTACTGGGCTTAAATGAAAGCCTAAAAGGTCCCCTTTCCAGTGATACCAAGCACCATATTATAGAATATTGACAATATCCCTAGCATGAGCCTAAACCAGATATACACCAGATTTCAAAAACGGAATTTATCTTAGGGGGTTAGTAACTTCATGAGCTGAAAAAAGTGATTTCGCTACCACCCCTGCACTGCTATAGTGATTTTTCTAATACTAGGGGTGTATACCTTGCCAAATAACAATGATAGCATTTTTTCCCCCGATGATACCGATCAACCCCCCTGGCTCATGGACTACATGTCTTTCGGAATTTTGAGAGTAGCCTACAATTCTATTGAGGTTCTGAGCCTGCTGATCAACTATTAGTGAAATCATGACAGATCCATTGATTTTGGTTGGATTTTTATGATTTTTTCTGTGGAGTGAGTATACTGTTTGGTGAAAAGAATGACATATTGACTGATGTCATAACTTGGGGGAATAGTTGATTGCCAATGAAGTAAAGATGAAAATATTGGAAAAAAGTGAGAAAACGCCTAATTTTTTGCATTAAATTGATGCAAAATCATGTAGAAATGTGTTTTAAGAGTTATTTTTTCAGTGGATGTTGTCAGCAAATGTGTTCTTTGTATCTGGAATGCATTTATTGACAGCCTACCAAACCCACTGAGGATTTGAGGGAAAAAATCATTTTTCACATTTTTCTGATAAAAAATAAAGGGTGCATACACTAAAATGGCCACAATTTTTTTTCGCGATATTTCCGGCAGAGCAGACCCTCCAATTATTGGTTCTTAGGGTCAAAGTTAACAGAAAAAACACAAATAAAAAGTATAACAGACCATGTCAGGTTCAACCCATTTTTGAGACTTTGGCTCCCCGACTATCAATAGATATTTCTCTGTCCTATGGCCCATCAACAGATTATATACATTGTGCGTCCATAACCATCAATTGCTCATCAGTGTACTTTGGATAATGTATGCTAACATTTTTTATTTTTTTTTTATTTTTTTTATGAATGTGTCTGCTTCACGCTCTCCTTCACCAGCACCTCGCAGAGGGGCACACAGGTGTCGTTCAGGTCTCAGTGCGATCGAGAATCATACTAAGTAAGTGCATAGACGTAATATTTTACAGATGAAATGTAGCATAATTGTGTTTACATCATCATAATATAAAAGTAGCCTACCTATTCTTGTGCTAAATGACAAAAAACTTTGTCTTTTTTTATCCATGGCCATTAGTGATTGATAATGATAATACAATTTCTTTAATTGTGTCATCAGCATGCTCATGTGGGTTTTTTTTTTTTTAACAGATGTGACAAGCACCTGTCCCGAAGAGAGCCAAGGCTAACCAGCAGGCAAGCAACAGGCAGTCCATTCTGTCATGGAAAACAGAGACTGATGTTGACATGGTTCCACAGACTGGTTGCACAACTGAGTTCTGTTGACTCACATTCGCCCATGAGTCTATTCAAACAATTTTTTTCAAAAAGTGCCGTCTCAACTCTGTGCCATAACACCGATGCTCAGGCTGCCAAGGCAACTGCAAAGGGCTGTAAATATAAATGAACAAATGTCAGCATCAGTGAGATGTACCGCTACATTGGGCTGCTATTGTACATGGCCATGGTGAAGGTCAGCTCCATCAGGGACTACTGGCGGCAAAGCGGTGTTTTCTACGTACCCTTTCCAGCTACAGTTATGTCTACGGACAGATACATGGTTCACATTCCATTTCATGGAATGGGCACATGAGTCACCCAGATGCAGATATGGATAATGACAGAAAGAGGGGCACAACTGAACATGACCGTCTTTTCAGGGTCAAACCTCTCATGGACACTATTCGTCATGCTTGTAAAGCCATCTATCATCCTAAAAGAAACATGGCTGTGGATGAAAGAATGGTCACATGCAAAGCACACAAAGGTATGACAGTACATGAAAGCCAAGCCAACCAGGTGGGGTTTCAAGTTGTTTGTTCTTGCAGACACATCGAATGGATACACTGTGGACTTTTCTGTGTACACAGGAAAGAACAACTTTCCCACAGACCATGGACTGTCATATGATGCTGTAACATCTCTTTTAGACCTCACATTTTTGGGTTCTGGGTACCATGTGTACATGGACAATTTTTATACAAGTCCAAAGCTCCTAAAAGACTTGTTTGCAATGAAGTTTGGTGCATGTGGGACTTACAGGGACAAAAGGAAGGACTGCCCTCGGAATGCAGCTAACTCACTCTCTAAAAAAATCTGCCAGGGTATCCATCAGGTGGATTTGGGATGGACCTCTTGTATTTGTGAAGTGGATGGACACACAAGGTCTGTTCTACCATCCATCCTGCTTATACAGCAGACACTGCGCAGAGGAGGGTGAAAACAAGATACACGGAGGACAATGACATTTCCATGTCCTGAACCTGTGACTGCCTACAACAAACACATGGTTGACCTGTCTGATCAGCTGTTACAGTACTACACAACAGCACAAAACCATGAAGAGGTACAGAAATATTTTTCTACACTTCTTGGACATTGCTTCCACCAACTCTTTCATTGTGCACAAAAATGGTAACTTGTCCCATAAAGAGTTTATGGAGCAACTTGGAAAACCGCACCAAAACGGACCAATAGTGACCATGTACCGGTTCCAGGAGCTGAGCTGACATCAGATGACAGGGATGTTGACACAGTTGGTCGCCGCAAAAGTGTGCATTGCAAAGCAGTGCATGGTAAAAGGAATTTAACACCATGGAAATGCCAGGCATGCAATGTTCACTTATGTCTTCAGTTGAACAGGAACTGTTTTCAAGAGTGGCATAACGATGTGTGACTGTGTTCAGATGTGTGTGCTCTGCTGACCACCTTCCACTAATCAGAATTCAGAAATCATTCTGATATGATGATTATTTTCTTTAATCAATGTTGGAAACCGTTGTGCTGCTTAATATATTTTTTATAACCTGTGATAGTTTTTCAGGATTCTTTGAATACAAATATTTTTTTTATAAAAAAAACAAAAGGTTCGTCATTTTTCTTTCTTTTTTGGAAAGGATGTATTAAGTGATATTTCCATTGTTAGGAAAGATTTCTATTTTGAATAAATGCTGTTCTTTTTAACTATTTATTCATCAGTGAATCATTCTTAGTTCATCATTCTTAGATCAGGCTGCCTCACGCCACCTTGATGAGGCATTAGCCATTGGGGGAGTGGTCTTTAGTCACACCCCTGGTGTGAATCACATTAATATTCATTGTCATTAACACTCCCACGCATACAGCAGTACTGACACAAAAGCTGACTTGCAAAATTAAAATCATTATATTGTTGTTTATGAAAGAGTGGTCAGAAAGATTTTCACATCATTTTGTAGAAAAAAATTCTAGCCTACAAGAATAGTAATTCAAAAGTCTTGTGGACAACTATTCAGTATGTGTTAAATGGCCTTATTGCGGTGAAATTTTTTCCCCAAAACGTACTAACCACGCATAATATTTTTTTCTATAAAATGCAAACATGTACATCCATTTTGCTCACATATTATTGTAGCAGAGTTTGTGCTGAATGAGGCAAAATTACATGTTGGCCAATGGTATGTTGTAAGCAGCTGAAATAAGCACAAATGTCAGGGCACGTCAAAACATCTCAAGGGCCCCCAAAAACACCTCAGACCACAGAGGGTTAAGCACCAACACTTCAAAAGAATTATATTTGAGGTATGCGCATGCGCAGCGGACGGTGATGGCTGCTTAATATCGACGCTCCACCTCAGTGCCTATTTTTCGCCCTTTTTCAATCCCTACTAAGTTTTTGGCCGCATTTCATGTAAATATCTGGATCTAGTGCTATTCTAGATGGCATCTAAAAGAGATATAATCCAGTCCCCGGCGAAGAAAAAGCAGAAAGATGATGATCGCCTTCATGACGCCATTGCCGAAATGCTTGATAATCAATAGGGTTGTTCCGATTCCGATACTAGTATCGGAAATGCCGCCGATACCAATAAAAATTCTGGCATCGGTATCGGCGAGTACATCTACCCAACGTACCGATCCGATACCATTTTATTAAACAATACCTAGTAATGCACGCTAGCTTTGCTTTACGCTGCGAAACGGAGATCATTTCTTCTTCGCTGCTCTAAACAGTGTTGCTTGTGGCAAAACGGGAAGTTGTGCTGTTGCCACAAGCAACCACTGTTTAGAGCAGCGAAGAAGAAATGAAAACGCAAATTTTCAGATGCAGGTCGCGCGGCAAGCGCATACTAATGTAACGGTGCGTGTCCACTACAGCGGCAAAAGTCCGCTCAGTGCCGCTCGCAACGCTATAACGCCTCCGCTTTGGGGTGTGTCTGTTGCAAATGTGTGTTTAATCTCTGTTTTTTACAACACACACACAGTATAATTATTAGAGATGCACGCGATTACATTTAGAAATAGGCAAGCTTTGTTTCCAAATGCACCAAGCAAAGATATCCTTTCAATTTTATAAACTTTTATTAACCCAGCCAATATAATCATAATGAACACATCCAAAATAAAATCTTTAACATATATATGACAACTGCAAAGCGTCTAATTTGTAAACAAAATGATTTACGCACTAAATCCAGCATAAACTCCGGCACAATTTGCATATTTTTAAACTCTCAAAACAGACGTCACATCCCGAACCTCACAGCAATTGGCTACCGACCGCGTTTTTCTCTTGGTATTTGCATGACGTGCCCAACCTTTTGACGCTCTCAACGCTTTCTCCGGTCCGCTGTCAATCCCAAAATGCACTGCGCGAGTGTGAAGCTCGACTTCCATAGGAATGAATTGAAAACGCCCGCTCCGCTCTGCTCGCACCGCGCCAGTGGACACGCACCGTAAGAGACGCTGACGCCCAACATCAAATGGCAAACGTAATGAAAACGGAACAAAACTGCGCTACTCGTTATTTTGTATATTTGATCCAGCAAAGAAAGCATTTGAATTCTCCACAGAAGTAATAACATCGCTGCGAGATCTAGTGAGAAACATTCACATTTCTCCGTTATTAACAGATCAAACAGCGCTGACGTGGAAACCAGGAACATTGTGCTTTCAAGTAACGTTATGTCGGTTTTATTTTGACATTATGAATAAAATTGCTGCCCTCAAATGTTAATCTGAAATAAAATAAACCTTTGTTTATAACTTAACTACTACAATATTACATTTCATTTTTTTTATAAGGAGCTGTTTTTGTTTTATATGTCAATTATAGCTCCATCATTGCTCAAAGTAAAAAATGATCATACTTTGATGTTAATAAAAAAAATAAAAAAAATAATAAATGTAAATCAAGGAAATTTCTCTGGCATTTCTTTCTTTTTGCTGTATTGAAAACGTACCGAACCGTGACACCAGTGTATGGTATCGAACCGAACCGTGAATTTTGTGGACCGTTACACCCCTATTATTCATATATAATTTTTTAGATTCCTAGATTTATTTGTTGCACTTTTTATACAGTTATATTGTAAAACTAAAATACCTTTTATAAAATAATTCTATCAATTCATACAGGGCTAGTATGAATTGCAGCTATATACACACCCAGGTATCGGATTAGTACTCGGTATCGGCCGATACCCTGAGTCCAGGTATCGGAATCGGTATCGGGAAGGAAAAAAGGGTATCGAAACATCTCTAATAATCAACTGAGCGCCATAAAGCAAAGCATGACGATGATTGTTCGCGAGGAAATATCGACGATTACAGCACGACTCGACTCGCTGGAAAAAGATGTCAAATCGTTCGGCAGTAGATGTGACAAGATGCAGGCAACGGTCCAGGATGTTAAGAGAGACTCGATTGCTAACAAGTCCTGTCTGGAGGAGCTCCAGTAGAAATTACTTCTTTACGAGGATAAATCAAGACAAAATAATCTAAGGTTGGTGGGCCTAAGGGAAGGAGCTGAAGGCGGGAATGCAATTAAGTTTTTGCAGACCCATATTCCCAAGTGGATTCCGGCTCTTAAAGGGAAGACGATAGAGATAGAACGCGCGCACCGTCTGTACGCGAATGAGGATCCCTCTAGGAATAGAGCGTGCACTTTAATTTTCAAGCTTCTTTGTTACAACGATCGGCAGGCGATCCTACAGGGAGCCAGGAGTGCTTCACCTCTGAGTTTCGAAGGGGGTATCTTACGGTTCTTTCCTGACTTCAGCAAGGGAACGTCCCAAAAAAGGAAAGCTATGGCTGAAGGTCGGAAACGTCTCTAACTACTAGGGATCGAGTCATTCCTGCTCTACCCCGCGTCGGTTAAAGTACGTCACGGCCAGGAGCAACTGTTTTTCAAGACCCCTGCGGACCTGGAGCGGTACATCTCATCTCTGAGCGCTGCCACCACGGAGATGGATACCACCGCGCTATTAGATATGCCGCTGCCTGAGGATTAAATTCGGCCTTTTTGCTTTTGTTTTTTAACATCCTAAGTAGGGATATAGTTTTCATTTCGCTGTGATGGACACTCAGGTGAGAGATGCTGATGTTTGAGTAACTGTTACCCTTACAGTCCGAGTGCATGGCCTCGAGCAGATTTATTTTCCAGGCAGATAAGAGGGTGCGGTTTTCCCCTCTGCAAGCTGCCGATAGTAAATTGTTCTTTGTGTTATTGTTGTTAACTAATATTATGTTAGAACTACCAGGGTTTGCTGTTTTTGTTATTTTACTGGTTCATGGGGGTGAAATTATTAATGATGCGTTATGTTATATGGCTAACTTACCGTTGTCTTATGGGTAATTATATTGTGACAGAATGAGGGATTGTAATGTGATATCGTGGAATGTAAATGGTCTAAATTCTCCCATAAAAAGATCTAAATGCCTAGATTATTTGCACCGTAAACGAGCTGACATTGCATTAATCAGGGATTAAAGTGAAAAAAATTCTTCTGACTGAAATTTTTTTTTTTTTAGGCCAAGTCATATTCCTTTTACTTTTTAAATAGTCGAGACCAATAGCGTTTTAAGGGGAGACGTTTTAAACCGCTTTTATATTGCCAGTAGGCGTATTTTAAAAGCTATATTTTAATCTATGAAAACCAGGCATGGAACATACTAATACAATTAATAATTTGCATATATATATATATATATGCAAATTATAACACGTTTACACAAAATTTGTTAACACACAAGTAAGTTACTTTTCCCCTTTACTTAACATAAATTGTAAGAATATGACTAATAGTAAAGACTTGTACTAATAAATACAGTGCTATGCATAAGTGCTATGCTATAAAATTCGGAAAGATCCTCCACTATACCTTTAAGTTCAATTTCCAAAAGATGATTTTTTATTCCTCTTTTTAGTCAACTTTAGCATGGGTGTCTAAACTTATGCATAGCACTGTAAACATTAGGCCTAGGCTAAAGCTATTAAATAGCAGTCCCAAACTAGTTTTTGTTAATACAATGTTGGTATGAGCCACTACAGTCATTTAAAAATATAAAAAGTAACACAAAGAAAAATAGTAGCATTTTGGGGTTATATGGAAACGACAGTTATCATGGTGAATACACAATATTAACAATAACTGTTAATGAAACATGGAAACTGGTGAATAGAATGAGAATCATACCTGCATTACTTTTATTTCGTGTAATTTACAACGTAACGGCGTTGCATGCTCGTAGTTTCTTTTGCACTTGATCAGTGAAGCAATACAGCGCGCGCCGCTGAATTTGCGCGTGCAATTGAGTGTGCGCTACGAGAACAGGATAACGGCTGACAGGACAAGAAAGTTCGTTTTTCTGAGGTGAAAAACTTTATTTCAGCGTACACTTATGTCACTGCCTGCCTGGTAGTTCCTATTGTGCTGGGTTTTCTGAAGTAACGTTAGTCATGATTCGCCTCTCATAACATATGCTCTAAACACGCACGCAGTGTGGAAAAGGAGGAGCGGGGGCGCGGGGAGCAAGGATCACAGCGCAAATTTGAACTATATCGATGTGATATGGTCTAATTCCATATCGCATTTAAAAAATATATCGATATATTTTTTATATCGATATCGCCCAGCCCTACCTGCATTATAAGTGTGTCACTGAAATATAGTTCTACCTCAGCGCTCAGCTGTAGCCTGACATGCACTTTCCGTGAGCGGTAATTGAAAACCCGGAGTGGACTATGAGCGGAGTGATTACAGAGTGCTTAGAGTGGAGAGAGGAACGTGCTTTTGCTCCACTCCAGGCTTTGATCACATCCCCCTCAGCAGGGTGAATACACCTCGTCTTTCCTTAATTTAAGACCTATTCAAACTAAAATTAAGATATTTATTACACTATTTGAGAAATGAAAGCCTATTTACGGCCTTAAAATTATGAAAAGTGAATTTAAGACTTTAAGGACAGACTGGAACCCGCAATGACGGAAATCCGTCATGGACTTGCTGCAATTAACGGAAATCCGTCGTAGCGACGGAGAACTTTAATCCCTGATTAATACAAGAATCTCATCTCAAGGCTTCTGATGTTACTCGCTTTCAGAATAGACATTTTAAAATGATAGCTTTCTCTTCGCATAATAGTGCCTCAAGAGGAGTTATTATACTCCAGAACAGGAAATTCTCGTTTCTATTAGAGAAAATAGGAGGGGACGAAAACGGGCGGTTTACTTATGCTTCTGGCTCATGGAACAATTTAAAAATAGTTCTCTTCTCAGTATATTCCCCTAATAATTACGATGCAGACTTTTTCCCATCTCTTACTAAACTATTTCTTAACCCTCTGGGGTCTGGGCTGTTTTTGGGGCCCTTGAGATGTTCTGACATGCCCTGACATTTGTGCTTTTTTCAGTTGCTTATAAACATGTTAATGGCAAAGGTGTAAATTCACTCTATAAAGCACAAACAGGGCTACCATAATATGTGAGCCACGTGTATGTACATGTTTTCATTTTTGAGAGAATAATGTTTATGCATGGTTATTGAAAAAAATAAAAAATAAAATTTCTGAAATAAGGCCGCAAAACACATAGTAAATATGTGTCAATAAGACTTTTGAATAATGGATGTCCTCGCCTAGTGTTTTTTCTTCAAAATTATGTGAAAATAGTCTTGCTTTATCGTTCACATAAAACAATACATTGATTTAAATTGATGTAAAACAGGTTTTGCTTGGAAAGCCAATATGCGAGGGGGCGTGAACGAGGAGTGGTTTACAACTTAGAACACCCACTCTGCATAATGAGCCATTCATTCAGGTGTGACACTGACTGAGCCACAATGCAAGGACAAAAGATATATTTAGAAGAAGACTTATATTGACCTTTTAAGATTTTGCTTACATCTATCTTGTAAATATGTTTTGCCATTTTATTAAAAAGGTTACAATTACAACAATATTACAATTTCAACAATATTTCAAGTGTACTCTTTCTTTGTAAAAAAAAATGATTATAGGCCTACATTTTATCTATGTATTCATTACTTTCATATTTCGCCTGACTGTAACGTTGTTTTCATGAAATATTAGGGCATATTGTTAATTTGCAGTTTAATACGTTGCTTATACAAATAGCCTACATTTTATTTCAGCATATTTCAGTCGATTTTTACTCATCTCAGTATAGCAATACAGCTTGCTGAAACATCATCATTCATTCACACACGCGATTTAAATTTAAACTGTCTTTGCCAGCTGTGGTAAACAGCGCGCATCTCTGCCGTTCATTCATTCATAAACAGAAACCCACGTGAAGAAATTCACGTGATAAGGAAAAAACTTACTAGTATTCCTCAGCTCGCTCCTCGATATACCCGCACTTCTGAGGGACATTTTCCAATTATTATTATTCCTCACAGCGCTGCAAGACGGTGTGAACAAGTAATGATCTGAATAAACTTGTGTTTTCTCGAGCTGATATGGGGGCGTTCACAGGATTGCGCGGATTGCCTCAGCCATTTGCGTTTGAATAGCGTACGCTCTCTGTGGGCGGAGTCACATTACATCTGAATCAGATGTAATTAGCTCGACTGGAATCGCTCTCTTTTAATACAGATTTCACAAGATGAGAATATTTGTTTTTTATATAAATTACTTTATTAAAAAGAAGAGAATTCAAGCTTCATGCCTGTGCGTCTGTATGCCTGTTTGACTGAGTATTCGCTGAGTTATTGTTCATTTTCGGACGCGTTTCAGAATGGACTACACTGGCAGAGAGAAGGCAGAACTCGCCTCGTGTTTATTTTTCTTTATTTGGCAAAAAGCACAACACTTTGTTTTTATTGTGAGTATACACAATAATACACATTTAACAGAATCGATTGATGTATGAAACTTGTTTTGTAAAATCAAAGTCAAAAGAGTATTTCGGGTCTCAATTCAACTCATAAGGAAAAAAGCGAGCAGATCACGCCGGCGTGATCTCCGACCTCTGAGGGTTAACTTTGTAGACTACAAACTGGTTGTAGGTATGGATGCTAATGCAGTTTGTAACCCCTTAATTGATAGATCCCTTGTCGCTGTTCATGGTGATCTGGCTTTGCAGTCATTAAACGAGCTCATTGTTGATAACAACTTGTGATATTTGGAGAGTGAAAAATGGGAACTCTAGAGATTACACTTTTTACTCGGCGCGCCACAAATCATTTTCGAGATTAGATTACATCTTGATTTCTAAATCTCTTATCCAAGGAGTAAATCACATTGATATCCTACCTATCCTGATTTCAGATCACTCCGCTGTGATTTGTAATCTATCTCCTCCGATAATTCCCTTAAGCTCCAAAAGGTGGCGTATGAATACAACTTTCTTGCAAAATGAAGATTTTTTGTCCCAGTTACGTTTTAAATTATCTCTCTTTCTTCAAGAAAACTTAAGTTCATCTATTAATCCTCAAATCCTATGGGAGACGACTAAATGTTTCTTGAGAGGAAACTGCATTTCTTTTGCCTCCCATGTAAATCAATCCAGAGGGAAAAAATTTACCCAACTGGAGGCCCAGATTAAACATGTAGAGAAGGATCTTAAAAAAACCTTTACGGAAAATAAAAGCAGACTCTTGGGCAATTTAAAAACTGACCACAAGGCTATTCTATTAAAAAGGGCAGAATTTTTGATACACCGTACCAAACAAAATTACTATCTTAATGGTGAGCGGCCAGGAAAACTTATGGCTTTAAGGTTGAAACGTAATGAGGCCCTGGCCTCAATAACAGCCACTAAGGATAATACAGATGTTCTTCACACGGCTCCAGGGGATGTAAACAGACCAGAATACTGCTCTTATCTCCCTGCTGCTGAAAAAGGGAAAGGAACCCCTATGCTGCTCTAGTTACAGGCCGATTTCACTAATTGGTAAGGATGTCAAGTTATATGCCTAAGTTCTAGCCCACCGTTTGGGAACGGTTGCCAGTTTTTTTAATTGCCCACGATCAGACAGGTTTCCTTAAGGAACGTTTTGCTGCGGATAACTTGCGACGTCTTTTGAACATTATTGACTCACCCGACCCGGTTAACGAACAACGTGCTATCCTCTCGCTAGATGCTGAGAAAGCCTTTGACCGGGTCGAGTGGACATATTTATGGTCTGTCTTAACCCGTTTTGGCTTTGGCCCGCGTTTTATACATATGATTCAGACCCTTTATGTTAACTCATCTGCGCGGGTCTCAACGGGTTTGTGCTGTTCGGAGGCAATCCCATTGAACCGGGGAACTAGACAGGGTTGTCCGTTATCCCCTTTACTATTCGCAATCTCATTAGAACCCTTAGCGCAGGCAATTCGACAAGACCACATTATTTCCCCGATTACTGTAGGTGACTAAGCATTTTATCTCTCTTTTTGCAGACGACATCCTGCTCTATATGTCTAATGTTTCCTCTTCTCTTCCTCAAAGTCTTAAAATATTTAATGATTTTAGCATTATAAGTGGTTACAAAATTAATTGGGGATAATCCGTATTAATGCCCTTGTCAGCGTCGACTAATGCTGCATTAGCGTCCTCCTCGATCCCAATTAGCTCGATCCCAATCAGCAAGACATTCAAATATCTGGGAATTCAGATTTTTCCTTCACTGCAGACTATCTCTAAAGAAAATTATAGTTCTTTATTTACTTCTATCAGGCAAGATTTACAGAGATGGGATGTTATTTTAACCTCACTGCAAGGCAGAATTTCTATCATCAAAATGAATATCCTCCCTCGACTTTTATTTCTGTTCTCCATGATCCCTTTATCTCCCCATAGAACCTTCTTCAAAGAATTAGATTCCTTGATTACCAAATTCATATGGAACAAGAAGAGACCAAGAATTAAACTTTCAACACTACAGAGAAGATCCAATAAAGGAGGTTTGTCACTTCCAAACTTCCATTTGTACTTTTGGGCATGTCAGCTGCGATCTCTTAAGGTTTGGTTAAAGGATGATTCCCAGATCGCCTGGAGGGATGTGGAAGCGTCCGCTGTGCTCCCGCATCGGCTCCAGGATATTTTATTCACGGGTGTATTAAAGAAAGATGTGAAGGTTGGGAACACAATTGTGTGTAATTCTCTGAAAATCTGGCATGAGGTATGCAAATTCATGGGGTGTTCATTTAAGTTCACGTCTGAATCTCCGATCTGGCATAATAATAATTTACAATCAGATAACAGACCTTTTGTTTTTAAGTCATGGTCGGATCAAGGTGTACATACCCTGTGTGATATATTCAATAATCAGGGCTTGAGGTCCTTTCAAGATCTGAAAGAGTGTTACAATCTTCCTGGACATTCCTATTTTTTATATTTAAGGTTGAAAAGTGCTATGCGTGCTTACGGAGTGCCGTGGAACTGTAAATTGGACTCTCACCCTCTGATGGACTGTGTGAATTATTCACAGGCACGAGGAGCAGTGTCATTCATTTACAACAGTCTGCTCAAGCATGGCTGTGGTAGGCTCTCGATTACCACGATATGGGAAAAGGAATTCGCTCCCCGCAAACTTAATTGGGACTTGATATGGGACACTATTCCAACAATGTCTAAAAATCTTGCCCACCAATTGATACACTTTAAATTGCTTCATAAGGCATATGCTACTTCATATGTTTTGCACAAAATGAAGCGATTACCTACCCCCTTCTGTTCACTTTGTAATTCCAATTCTGTGGGTACCTATATGCATATGTTTTATGAGTACCAGCTTATCAGTAACTTCTGGGATGAAGTGTTTTTAAGTGTATCAGAACTATGTGATAAGGTTATCATATGTTTGCTGAATATTGATGAGGATCTTGATCTGACGGTTAGCCAGCGCAGGATTCTACACACTGCTCTAACTGCAGCCAAAAATATATTTTTTAAGATCTGGCATGAGCCTACGGTCCCAGCAGCCAAACTATGGCTTATAGAAATTAAATATATTGCACTACTAGAGCTCACTACAGCGAGAATCAACAAAGCTAAACCAAAGACACTTAAAGGTGAACTAAGTAACTTTTTTTACCTTAACTGAACAGCTTCGGAGTCATTGGAATGGTTATATTACTTATTTCGGGTTGAATGGTGGTCGTTTCCCACCCCCCTGGTGCCCGTGAGCGGAAAATACGCACTTGCAACTTTGAGCCGGCGTGCCGCCGGCCGCCGCGTCAGGAAGTCTCGCGTGATATCAAGTCTCGCGATGTAAACAATTGCTTTACGGCCAAAAGAAATCTGCTAAAATGCTGTCATTATTGCGCTCCCTCACGCTGTCCGAACCTGGATGAAGAAGACGTTTTAAAGAATGTCCCATCTGCTTTGATGTCGTTGATCTACTAGCCTCTGGTGTCTGAGAATCACCAACGAGTTTTTACAACAGTGTTGTCAAATATCTATTCAGAAGCTGTGGGGGGAGCTCTAGAGAGAAACCTGCGAGCAAAAAGCGAGAATACAGCGAAGAAATCCCGAAGCTACTGAGTGCTGCTTTAAGGCCTGGACTGAATTTGTTACAAAATTATCTCATATAATAACTCGTTAGCTCATATGTACTGAATGTTTCGGAGTGTTGTTAAGGAGCAGTGGAAATCCTAGAGCTGTGCTAACGTTTATTAACCCCCTAACTTATTCATCTATTTTCACTGTTATAATTTTTATTTATTTATTTTTTCTCTCAAAGCAAACCCTGGTCTTGTATATAGTTAATGGTGGTCTCATGTGGACCTTGTTCAATCTTGTAATTAATCAATAAATAAATAAATAAATAATCAAAAAAAAAAAGAATTATATTTGAAACTAGACATCTTAGTAATTTTGAAAATATTAAAATAAATTACAGCAACACCTCCCCTTTTGCCTTTCTAGGCGAGGTTCATGTTTATAACCGTAATCTTGTGGGGTGGACTCATTTAAAGAAACGTAATCGTTTAGTTTTAGCCAGGTTTCTGTCAAACACAACACATCTAGGTTATAGTCTGTAATCATAATTTACAATAAGTGCTTTTGGAGTAAGGGATCGAATATTCAGCAACCCAAGTTTTATCATTTGCTCATTTGTATTATATCTGTTTTTTTATTTGTTGAACATCAATTAAATTTTTACCCTTAGATGGGTTTGGAAGTTGTTTGTATTTCCTAATTCAGAGAACAGACACAGTCTCTATATAGTAAGTAAGTAAGTAAGTTTTATTTATATAGCACCTTTTCACAGGTATAAGGCCACAAAGTGCTTCACAACAAAAACATTTATATCATAAAATACACACAATAAAAGCATAGACAGAACATGATCATATCAACCCACAAGCTGCTAATTAAAAGCCTGAACAAATAGATGAGTCTTTAGTCTGCATTTGAAGGCATCAACAGAGTCAATAGAGCGCATAGAAGGTGGGAGGTCATTCCACAACCTAGAAGCAACAGCCTGAAAAGATCGGTCACCTCTAGTGCGATAGCGAGTGCGCGGAACCGGGTGTAGCGCTGAATCAGGTCACTAATATAAGAGGGTGCCTGACCATGCAAAGCTCTGAAAACTAAAACCAAAATTTTAAAATTTATCCTATAAGACACTGGTAGCCAATGAAGTTCTTTTAGGATAGGGGATATATGAGACCTCCTATTAGTACGTGTCAGAATTCTAGCTGCAAAGTTTTGTACTAATTGCAGTCGAGAGAGCTCCTTCTGGTTTAGGCATGAAAATAAACTATTACAATAGTCTAAACGCGAAGACACAAAGGCATGAATGATAAGCTCCAAATCATTTTGTGAAACCATATTTCTAAGTTTTGAGATTTTCCTTAATTGAAAGAAGCAGTTTCTCGTCAGCTGCTTGCAGTGCTTCTGTTACAGTGTTTCTGTTTTGTCTGCATTAAGCTGCAGAGAGTTATCACTTAGCCATTTTTTAATTTCCACAAGACAAAGGAGCAAGGAGTTTAACTTCCAGATCTCTGATGGCTTAAAGCAGCAGTAAAGCTGGATATCATCAGCAAATAGGTGAAAAAAACATCACTGAACCTTTGTATGATCTTTCCCAAAGGGATCAAATACAACAAAAATAAAACAGGGCCCAGAACAGAGCCTTGAGGCACTCCACAAAGCAAATCCGCAGACTCAGACCTTATTTGGTTAACTGTAACACTGAAGCTATGCCCCGATAAATATGAGGAGAACCACTGTAGAACTGACCCTGACAGCCCTACTTGATCCCTCGATCTTTTCAGCAAAACCTGGTGGTCGACAGTGTCAAAGGCTGAGGACAGATCCAAAAGAACTAGAACAGTGTGTTTTCCAGAATCAGCAGACATCATAATGTCATTTGACACCAGGGTTTTTCCTGCATAGAGAATTATGAGGCGGCCGTCTCCGTCAAATTTCGTGCCGCCTCCGGCTCTCGACAAAACTCGGACAGACACTCATGGTCAGATACACTTTTTCCACCGTGACGGTTCTGTTGCGGTTACCGCTTGTGTCCATTCTCAAACCGTATAGTCCTGCTGCTGCGCGCGGATAAGTAATAAAAACATTCCATTCCAATTAATCGAGGGTGGATGACAGATAAATAATTTTGTGTTGAGTTTAATAAAGACACGGAACTCGGTAAAACGCAATGAACGTGCGTCACTTTACTTTCGTTTTCAACAACGTAATTCTCTTCATGGAAAACCAATCAAGGATCAGGAGGACTCGATAATGCTTGTCTGGGACCTATACTTTGTCCGGGACACGTGTGTTTTTCTTTCTTTCTTTTTTGAAGGGAAAAGTGAGAGAGAATTGTAGCCCATCCGGACAAATGCCCTGATTAAAAAAAAATAATAATATAAAAATATTCCGAATCACCGAAAACGTGAGGATGATTCTGTTTTATTTAAATTAATGTAAGTGGCGATTGATAGCCTATAGTTGATAATATAGGCCTACCTAATGTACTGACGGTAACAAAGTTGCGCTGTTGAGGCTCGTGCTGTTATTTATAACATATTATATTTAACAAACAATATATAGCCTAGGCTACACACGATCAGAGTGATGTTTTCCTGAATGCCATCAAGACTGAAACCGAGACTGATTTCATAACAGTTCAATAAACAAATAGTTAAAATTAAGTCACTTACATTTGAGACGCAATGACTGTTTTTGTTCTGTTTCTGCAGCGAAAATAGTTCCAAACAAAGATCACAGCAGAACCGTAACGTATCTCACAGCAACACTCAGCCGTGTTTCATTACTGAATGATTCAGCGTTTTGAACGAATCGATTGAGTCAAAGATTCAATTACCTATTCATAAACTGCCTCATTCGGAATTCGGAAGCCTTTTGAACGAATCGTTTGAATGAATGACTCAATGACTCGCTCATTAAGATGGTCGCCTGCCGCCTCCTACTGGCGGTTTAGTTTCATAAAGTATAATTCTTTTCAACATTCCTTATTTGTATATTTAAAAATATTTAAAATAATCTAAATTTAATACAGTTATAATTTTTCAATGTGAATTATTTAATTTGATTGGAAACAGCCTAATGTCTTATTTTAATTGAATATATTGATCAAATTTAAGAATTTGAAATGAAAGATGGAGCAAACATTTAATAAAATAAAACCTTATAAAGGTACAAAAAATTATTCTGTTTTCAAACAGCGATGTAATGAAACATTGACAATTTAAGTTTGAATGGAGTAAAGCCTCTGTTAAGGCTATTAAGGAAATGTAATTTTGCCAAAAGAAGAACTTAATTCTTAAATTCTTAAATTGTTCATTTTTAATTAGCCAACTTCAGTGTGATATGTTACCATATTATCATGCTTAACACTGAGAATTTGAATAATTGTAATGTGATCAGATGCAGATATCTAAATCAAAGAATATGGGCGGTTTGCGGGTGGATTTATTTATTTTTAACAGTGGATTTGGGTGACTCAAAGTGCACCAGATTAATGAATTTATCTTTAAAATGTACAAAAAATTCTTGCCCCCGGACCCCCCTAGAGGTACCAACCTCCACCCACAAAAATAATGCCGAAAACACATTAGGCTATATGATGATCTATGAAAAATAATATTTAATTACCTTATTATTAAAATACATTATTAGGATTTTACCACCTCCGCCTCATTTTGAGCCAGGAAAAACCCTGGACACTTTCAGTAAAGCCGTTTCGGTAGAGTGTTGTTTACGAAATCCGGACTGAAATGGCTCATGGATGTTACTTTTGTCCAGGAAAAATGTCAACTGTTCGCAGACTACCTTCTCAATGATCTTGGATAAAAGCGGAAGCTTAGAAATAGGCCAAAAACTTTTAAAATCCGACGAGTCCAAACCTGCCTTTTTTAGTAGTGGCTCCACTATAGCATGCTTAAAAGCATCTGGAAAAACACCAGTAGACAGCGAGAGGTTAACCATTTTGGTTACACAAGGGCCAATTTCCTCAAACACCTTTTGGAAAAGCCTAAACAGAATGACGTCCAATGAACAGGAAGATGGCTTCATCCTGGTCACCAATTCAGAAATATCAGCAATCGTCACAGTCCTAAAAGTGGACCACATGCTGGAGACTGGTTCAAAGACATCAGTGGTACCCCACGAATGGGACGGGATTTTATCTTTAATCATTTTGATTTTGTTGGTGAAAAATCCCAAGAAGGCGTTGCTGTCAGCTTCACAAAAAACAGGGATAACTGGGGCAGCAGGACAAACAAGTGTATTAATCGTGTCAAACAGCACTTTAGGATTTTTTTAATTTAATGTTACTAGTTGACGGATATAGACAGATCTGGCTTTTTCAACCGTCACATTATAGGACAACACAAGATCCCTGAGATAAAGCCTGTGCACCTCAAGGCTAGTGGATTTCCACAGGCGTTCAGTCTTTCGACACAGTCTGTTAAGATTTAAAATCTCTTCATTAATCCAAGGCGACGTATTTTTCTGAGCAGACAAGTTTGATTTAACTGGGGCCACCTGATCCAGAATTTTTACACAGTGATTGTTTAAACAGTGAACGAAATCATCCACATCAAGGCAGTCCATAACTAGAGTAGGATCAAACAAATCAGAAAATGTATCTGCAGTATTTGCAGTGATAACACGTCTCTGAGACCTAACTGCTAAAGGTTTTGGGTCAGAACTGAAGTGAAGATCAAACAGAACAATACTATGATCACTCATATACACATCATTTACAGATACGTTTAATATATCTAGGCCAAGTGTAAAAACGATGATGATGATGATGATACTCCTTTTCGCGGGATGTTTTTATTCGCGAGTGACGCGAAAAACAAGAAAAACATCCCGCGAGTAATCTAGAGCGAGTAACGCGATGCGAATATACACTTCATGTTTGGTGTGAACACACCATAAGACGTGCGGGAAAGGCGAGTTTTTCACAAATGCGCGGAAAATCGGGACAAATATATAACAGTCGAGTTCTCCAGTGGGTGGCAATAGTGGTAGGTTGAAGGGGACCGCTGTGTTAGTCAAGTCAGATTAAAGTGCCTCCGACTGTAATTTGCAGCCTGATAAATAAATTTTGCCTGCGCCGGAGGCCGGACCTGCCCTCAAGCCGGAAATCCGGCCCTCTGCCGGAGTACTTTAAGCCCTGCTTTCTTTATTTCCTATTCTTTGCCTATTTTTATATCCTAAGAAAAACATTAAATGTTGTACAAGCAATATAACTGATATAAAAAAACACCTTGATACTATTGAACTAATATATTGACATTCTAAACATCTTCAAACACAAAATAATCTAGTTCTAGAAAATAACTGACTAACATTTCCAATGACCATTTGCAGTCAACAAAAAAAATTCACATTATGCAAATTTGGGGAGGAATTAAAATAGTTTATATTCAAAATCTTTTGCTCATCACTCACTGTGGATGTGGCTGACTTTGCAGTGCTGGACTGATTAAAGCGTAACTGGAAACCATATTCCCCAGGATAGTCAGAGATGGAGGGCACTACAGTTGCAGGAGGTGGGAGGTTATCCACAACTGGGGCCACATCAGGTGCAGGAACAGCAGTGTCAGTGTTCTCTGGGAGATCAAGGTCAAAGCCATCTGTGAAAGCAGGGCCATCGGGCAATGCCTGAAGTAGGAAGAGAGTTTAAATTTAGGTATGGATGCTTTGTGATGCTTCATTCTGTTCTTGAATTTAGAATAAGCAAAAAATAAATGCAGTAAAGTTTCAGTCAAAAAAAGCTGTTGGACCTTTGGTAGCAGATATCTGGTAATCATTTAAAGCAATAGTTCACACAAAAATGAAAATTCTGTCATTTACTCAGCCTCAAGTGGTTTCAAACCTGTATGAATTTCTTTCGTCTGCTGAACACAAAAGATGATATTTTGAAGAATGTCCATAACCAGACAGTTGATGGACCCCATTGACTTCCATAGCAGGGAAAAATACTATGGAAGTCAATGGGTTCCATCAACTGTCTGGTTACTGACATTCTTCAAAATATCTTCTTTTAGGTTTAAAACAACTTGACGCTGAGTAAATGACAATTTTAATTTAAGTGAACAATCCCTTTAAGTCATAATTAAAAAAACATCCACTCTGAAGTGCAACTCAAAAATGAAAATACCAGCTTACAGCAGTAAGCCAAGCATCACTGTTTGTACGAGGCAGCTCCTTGATCAGCTCACCAAATCCTCTATGGATGAAAAGAAATATCATAAAACAGTTTTTTTTATGGATGTTCCCATAAATGGATGGATTTAGTATACATTTGCATTTAGTTACTAAATGGATGGATTTAGTAGTTTTAATGATCTAAAAAAATAAAATAAAGACATAGGCTACATTAAAATGTAAAACTTAACATGGATGACAATGCACATGCATGATCCATTTTGGTCACTTGTACAATATGGTCTATATGTTGCCAGTTTACATTCTCATTTTATTGTTAGACTTCAACAAAGATTAATTTTATAGTGAAATGGACTTACAGGTCCCCCCAGATCTGCTCAAACTTGCCCTGGCTCAGGGGCAGCTCCATCATCTCCCCATCACTCATGGCTCCAGTGCTCCACTATAGCCAATAAAGAGGGCACTTTAGACTGCAGAAACAAACAAGCAGGAATTGTGACAGAAAAAATAATAAAAATAAATCACATATAAGGAAAGAATACAAAAATGTCAAAACAATGTGATGATGTCATTACAGGTCCTGTGACTGATGATAAAAAGACCTAATACCAAACCCCAAAACTCACAGTAACTTAACCGTCATCTCAAAGAAAAAAAAAAGTTGGCACACTTAGCTTCACTGTGGTATCAAAGACATCTCATGTAAAATACTGATAAACTAAGAGGCGTGAAGTGTGTTGACGTCCACACAAGAAAAAAAAAAAAAAACTTTCCGTGTTTAAACAAAAAAGTGTAACGTTAGGCTATCATGCCTTCACATCAGGCCCAAATCTAAACACTGAGAAATCGAATTTCGACTTTCAAACATGCGTGTTAATTAATCAGCAGATCGATCACGCCTCAAAGTTAAGTTCCTTTCCTAAATTTCTAAACACTTACCACTTTCTGATCTTGGAAAAACACACGCGCTACTTCAGATAAAAGCTATCTTGCAGCTCACAGTCTCTTCCTTTATCCATCCCAGTGAAAGAGAAAGAGCAGCGCAGTCACGTGGGAGCGGTCATATGACCAACCAGAGGCGCGTATTATTAAAGTGCATTTTTTGAATTCACAATCAAGAAAGTATGAAAGCTTTTTTCCGTCACGGAAAAATATAAAAAGGTAATTGCGTTTTTTTTTCTTCTTAGAATTGCCATATATAAACTCACAATTGCTAGTTATAACGTCGTGAAATAAACGTGCACTTGCGAGTTATAAAGTCAGAATTACAGAATATAAACTCGTAATTGTGAGAAAAAAAAGTAAGAAGTGAGACCCAGTTAGACGAAGAAGTGATAGATACAAAATACTTTATTTATAATAAGTAAATTATACACTTAATAAATAAAAACGATAAACAATGAATGGTTAAATTAAAATAACGTAAATTTAGAAAACGTAAAATAATATTGCCACAAGAGTAAAGAAGAAGAGGCCTTCTTGCTACAAGCAAGATGCCAGAGCTAAAGAGAGAGCAAGAGGAACTTTGCAAAAAAAAAAATTCAAGTCAAGTCACCTTTATAGCGCTTTTTACAATAAAGATTGTTTCAAGGCAGCTATACAAACATAACAGGAAAATAATGCAACAAAGTTTGTGTCAAGAAAGAAAATAGCATCACAGTCCAGCTTAAGTAAGTTCAGTGATGGTTCATTTTTGTTGTAAATAAGATATTAATTTAGTTCATTTATAAATATATAGCCGCTCTGGAGAAAACCGTGATGTCATTGTCCAACTCAGTTCAGTTCTCATATAATGGCTTCAATGCAGGCAGATCAATAATATTGTTGAATTGTCCTTTGTTGAATAATAGACTGCATTGGCACCATTGTATGAGAACTGAACTGAGCTGGATGATGACATCACTGATTTCTCCAGAGCTGCTGTTTATGAACTAAATTTCTTAAAATATATATATTTTTTACAATCAAAAAGAATCTACACCGACCTTACTTGAGCTGGACAATGACACTAAATTCTTCTAGAGCTGCTGTACTGCCAAAACAACTTTGTTACATTATTTTCCTGTTATCACTGAAAAGCTGCTTTGAAACAATCTGTATTGTAAAAAGCACTGTATAAATAAAGGTGACCTGGCTTGACTTTCTTTGGCTCAATTTCTCTTACAGCTTTCTCAATCTGCTGTCATGTGAGACTTTGCACACTCGATCCTCTCCGCACACAAGAATGTTGTCCATTACATTAACAACTCCTTCTGTTCCTTCCAGACACCTTTGGAACACCTCTGGAGCTGATGAAACCCCAAACGGAAGCCTGGTAAACTGTATGGGTGTGTTAAAGGTACAGAGTTTAAAACTGTCATCATCCAGCCGAATCTGCCAAAATGTTTGATTGGCCTCAACCACTGAGAATATATCTAAGCATTTCTGCATCAACATCCTCAAGCGTTTTGAGAGGATAGTGTTTTCTTGTTGGGTTTTTATTATTGACACTGTAATATTGTATTTACCCATTATATTTACAGTTTTTTTGATGACATCCAACTCTTCCATACATTTCAGTTCTCTTTCAATGTCTTTTTTTTTTCGGGACCACTGGAACTTTCCTGGGAGCATGAATCACTGGCATGACCTCAGACTTTGTCTGAATGTGATGGACTCTAGGAACACAACCCAGTCCAGTAAACAAATCCTCAAATTCACTCAGATATCTGTTGAGGTATCTCCTTTTATTTTATTTTATACATCCTTTTGATTACACCCAACGTGTTGCACAATTCTCTAATCTCTACCCAGAATTGCTCAAGCATTTTGCTTTATGATCTATAGTTTACTCAAGGGCGACATCTTGTGGCCTGAAAATGTCACTAGTTTACATCGTGATTTTCTCGTGACAATTCTGTCAAGCTTCAAGGCATCCAGGAGCCCGTTCTTCGTACGTGGATCACTCAGTTGTCTGGATTTCACTGTTGACGATTTGACATGATCCAGGATTGTTAGGTTTTTCGAAACTCATCCCTTGGTTGCTGTCATAGCAACAGATCCGTAAGTTCAAACCTGCTTGCGGGAGCAGGCTTATATCATGTAAACAGGATTAAATTGCATATTTTTAAGGTGATACTTAAAGTCTGTCACAGCCACTGCTACTTTCTTACAATACCTTAATGAACCAGAGACAATAATTATTTAAAATAATAATACAAATTTGAGAATAATATTATGTTGTGTATTCTGTCATAATATAGACACAGCCAGTTTTACTCATTGAGAGATTTATTCATGAGAGGAAAATTACCTAATAAGTTTACTGGAGTCTTACACACAATGTAATATTAATTTAAATGGTGACAACTATTATAGGTGTAGTTTGATGCAGCGCAGGAGATGCAGATAACTTAGTAAAAAAACGCTTCTGATCAGTCAAACTTTAATTAATGCTGTCACGTAACAAATCAGCTTCACAGGTAAAATTAGATGAATTGCTCATTACAACATTGAAATAAAAATGTAAAGCCTGTACAAACACTAGAAACTGTTAAATAATGGAAATAATTTAATCATATGAGAAACAGTACACATTTCATTTATCAATTTTAACTTATGTTGTTTTGGTTGCTTGGCTGTTTTCTTATGAAGGTCCAGAAATTCTTCACGTTTTTCGTCAGGTGTGTGATGTTCTTTTTTAATATGAGTTGCGTCCCAATTCAAGGGGCTACATCTTTTGAAGGACGCAGACTTCAAAGGACACACCATACCATACCATCTTCTTCCGCTTAAAGGACACACAATATTCTAAATGTTCCGATCCAATCTGACTTTTGACCTGCATGCTGCCTGAATCATAATCATACACTGTTCGTTCGTTGGCCAGAGGAGAACTGGCCCCCCAACTGAGCCTGGTTTCTCAGGTTTTTTTCTCCATTCTGTTACCTGATGAAGTTTTGGTTCCTTTGCCACTGTCACCTCTGTCGCCTTTTGATTTTGGCTTGCTTAGTTGGGGACACTTAATATTCAACAATATTATTGAACTGCCTGCATTGACACTATTACATGAGAACTGAACTGAGCTGGACGATGACATCACTGTTTTCTTCAGAGCGGCTATACATATATATATATATATATATATATATATATATATATATATATATATATATATATATATAATGAACTAAATTAATAACATTTTATAGTGCAAAATAAAGTGTTTGGAACATTTCGTATAGATTTTTGCAAATTATGTTTTTTGACTTCTTCAGACCCTATAGTTTGCATAGACAGTAAAAGAATAATATTACTATGACGCAATCATTAGCCTACTTTTACAAAAACTGCTTCTACAGGGCCATAACATAAGCTACAAGGTAATGGAGCATTTTATACATTGTCGTGTTTCTTTAGAAATAAATAATGGACAAATGGAGTCTTTAAACGCCTCAGATGTGAAGTTATTCGCTGTCAAAGTGACGCCAAAATGAATGGGAGTCAATGGGATGCTAACTGCAGGTGGGGTTCCGTTAGCCAATGGCGGCGTCCGGGGGTACCTTCAAAATAATACAAATCCCTGCCCCCTTGATAGTTTGCAAAACTACCTGTTTCCGATTTTTTCCCGGGCTGCACAGGCCCAAAATCCAAGATGGCGGATATATCACCAAAAATTGCAAATAATCGCCTTTTTAAACATTTCAAATGGATATATGTTAGGTTACCATGGGTAACATGAATTATCATGATTATCAACCAATGATGGGTGTAACCACCATTATGCTATTTATTGGCATACCCGGAAAAACACATTGACTGATTAAAAGTTTCCTTCATATAACCTAATAATAATTTTAATTAAAATAATGTTCTGCGCTCACCACAATAATTCTGTTAACAATCAGATGACATGGAAAATTATTGGGGAGAATGGATTACATGAAGCCAATGGGAAAGATGGGAAAGATAGCCAGCCTTTGTTACTAGGAAACGATAAACAGAATGAAACTTTTGAGCTTTTGCAGGAAGAGGGAAATTATTTTTCCAGCCTGGGCAACTGGTGTTTTTTTTCTTGCTAGGACCCCACTAAATACAAAACAACCTGTTTCCAATTTTTTTCTTCATTTTTAGTGCCAAAATTCAAGATGGCAGACAATATGCAGAAAAATCACATAAAATAAAATATATAATCTTTTCACTTCTATACAGTCTTTAAAATGGTAAACTTTTTGATGAATGTATTCCTAATTAGGCAGACAAGTGAGACAGACTATTTTCAAAATATTTATTGGATCATTTGCCCAAAAATTGGGTAAAAAAAAATAGAAAAATTGGAAACTGAAAAAAAAAAAAAGAAATCTGCATTTTGTTTCATTATTGAAGAGTTCAACAAAACAGTCAGCCATTGTCACTCAAGTATTTATCCTCATCACTCTCACTGTCACTGTCTGACTTTTCAATATTGGTGCATGTCTCCTCAGAGCCCTCACACCTGCAAAGTTGCGTGCATGGTAAGTTGTTGCTCTTGCAAGAACACCTTCTACTGCATTGGCTGGCAAAACAAGAGCCCTTCACAAGCTCCACAACAGCCTCTGGTGCTGGTGGAAGTTTTGACAGGACAGGAGCCCATTGCCCATCATCAATTTGCCTCCATCCCAGTGATAGTGCGTCAAGAATCTTTGGAGCAGAAGCTGTATCTTGTGCCCAAACATTTGCTTGCCAGTGTGCTCTCAGAATGTGCTCTGTAACTGCTCCTGAAGTGGGACATAGTTTTTCCACTCCCTGGTCGGGTTTTAGAGTTTTAAACATGTTCCACCGAAGGGCTTTAGCTGTTTCATAACCAGGTTTGAAGAGCTGACACATGAATTTCTCACATCCAGCTAACACGTCTGGAGATGGATGAGGACCTACACCAAGCCTACAAAGTGCATTAATGACATCATCATCTGTCTCCATGAATGACTTGAAACAAGAAACCTTTCCTTTTCCACGGATATGGCCTGTGGTATCGCAACCTGTGAGTGCATGGAACCCTGGTAATGCTGCTGCGTACATGATCAGTAGAGTGTCCGCCTGTTCTTGTGAGCTCCTCATGCTCACCATGTTAACTTTTGAGGACATAACACCTTTGTGTGTGTGAACTGTAATTGACAGTTTACATAGTTCAACAGCTTTATGAGCAAGGTAGAGAACGAGGTTGGCTTTTTTCTGCCATGCTTTTTTCTGCATGAGGAGCTCACAAGAAGAGGCGGACACTCTACTGATCATGTACGCAGTAGCAGTAAGTCATTTTGGCAAAACCCCACATATCTTCACATGTGACACAGATGTCTTGGTGCTTGCCCTACGCAGGATACCAGACCTCAACAAAGACAGTCTCATTATCATGGGCACTGGAGATCGTCGACGAAAGATACAACTCCAACCTATTTACGTGGGTCTTGGCCCAGAGCCTGCAGCAGCATTACCAGGGTTCCATGCACTCACAGGTTGCGATACCACAGGCCATATCCGTGGGAAAGGAAAGGTTTGTTTCAAGTCATTCATGGAGACATAATGATGTCATTAATGCACTTTGTAGGCTTGGTGTAGGTCCTCATCTATCTCCAGACGTGTTAACTGGATGTGAGAAATTCATGTGTCAGCTCTTCAAACCTGGTTATGAAACAGCTTGTGAAGTGCTTGTCTTGCCAGTCAATGCAGTAGAAGGTGTTCTTGCAAGAGCAACAACTTACCATGCACGCAACTTTGCAGGTGTGAGGGCTCTGAGGTATGGCAAGCCGTTTTAACTTTTATTAATTTCCAGGATATGAATCCTTGATATCCAGTGCTGGACTGGTAATCTGGCATACCAGGCAAATGCCCGACGTGCTTTTTGGGCCGATAAATCTCATACTTTTTTTTTTTTTTTTTAACGGCCCATAAAACTTGTACATCGGCGGCCCATTCGTTTTGTTTTGTTTAATTGACGGCACTGGGTTAGTGCCGGTGTAATGCATTGGTCAAAAAAAAAGTAAGCGTTAGTTTTTTTTCCCACTGACAGACCGGCCCATGAAACCCGTAGATCAGCGGCCCATTGGTTGTTTTCTTGATTGATTTCTTGACACTGGGCTGGCCCAATCACATCTTTAAACACCTCCCCCTTTGGGCTTTGAGTGAGCGTGCAGTGTCAAGTGTGTATCTGTCAAAATAGTCTGAGAGATGGAGAAGAAACGCAAGGAATGTACAGAGAAATAGCGTGAAAAATAGATACAGGCCCTTCAATGAGACGCTGTAAAATGTGTCAAAATATATATGTTTTCTGCAGCAGTAGGACCTTAATCAGCTCCAGTGGCTGATGAGGAGGATAGTGAGGAGGATCAGGAGAGAGATGAGAAAGTGTAGAGTCCGCGGTAAGCAGAACTACTTTCAAAACACTTTGGCTATGAGTGTAGGTGTCATAGATCGCGCCTCTGTGGCTCTCTCCATTCATCAAAGAACACCTTCACCAGAGTATTGAACTTCATTTCCCATAAACCCCGTACCTAGGACTAATCACCCACACAGGTGTTCCCAATTCTCCTCTCCATATGAACTGCATTCTGACTCTCACACATTGCGAAGTCCTGTTTTGCCCCGGCTGACATTTCCAAGCATTTACTCTCTGTTATTGATTCCCCGTGTACTGATTTGTGACTGTTCTTCGACTCCCGATTCCTTGCCTGCTGCCTGCCTTGATCTTCTGCCTGTTTACCGTCTACTCTGATTACTGCCGCCTGCCCCGACCTCTGCCTGGTATTGTTTATGCTCTTGGATTACCTTCGCTATTGTTTACGCTGTTCTCTGACCATTGCCTGTTGTGACTATCCTTAATAAATACTGCAAATGGATCTGAACGTCTCTGACTCTGCATCACAGAAGACTTCGCCAACACAGGATCCAGCAGCTATGTATCGTCTGACCACAGAGGTAACATCTCAAGCATCCATGCTGGCTGCCCATCAGCAACAACTTGTCAAGCTAACCGCACTTACAGAACAGCTGGTCAGATCCATGCAAACACTCACCACACAAGCCGCTGCATCAGCCCCGGCAGCGGTCGCTCCTGCTCAACCACCCCAGTCTGTGAGTACCCCATCCAGTAATCCTCGATTGTCCCTTCCTGATAAGTTTGATGGCTCTCCTGCGCTATGTAAGGGATTTCTGTTGCAATGCTCGTTATTCATCAATCAGCAACCACAGTTTTATCAGACTGATGACAGTCGAGTGTCGTTCATCTGTTCTTTGCTGACCGGAAGGGCTCTTGAGTGGGCGACGGCGCTTTGGCAGGGTGGTCAACTGTCATTCCCTTCGTATGACAGTTTCCTTCAACAGTTTAGAGAGGTATTCGAGCATCCCGCTGGAGGAAAAGATCCGGGTGAACTCCTACTGTCCCTGCGTCAGGGCGGATCATCGGCCGCCGATTACACCCTCTCGTTCCGCACCCTAGCCGCACAAACTGGATGGAAGGATGACCCGCTGAAGTTACTGTATCGCAAGGGTCTCAATTCTAACCTGCAGGGGGAACTGGCATGTCGGGATGAGGGGAAATCACTTAGTCAGCTCATGGATCTGGCTATTCGTCTTGACAATCTGATGCGAGCTCGGCGAGTGCCACAAATGCCTCGATTTCCCAAACAGCTATCCACCAACCAGGATTCTGAACCCATGCAGGTGGGCTACACTCGTCTTACGCCAGCGGAGAGAGAGAGAAGAATGCGCAATCATCTCTGCTTGTACTGTGGACAATCCGGCCACATGAGGGCGACCTGTCCTAACCGCCCAATTCCCCGAGATTCTGCTGCGGTGAGTTCTCATCTCTGCTCTTCTAAGCCCTTTGAACTAGCGGTTACTCTGCGTTTTAACAAAGAAATAGTTAATACCACCGCTTTAATAGACTCTGGAGCCGCTGGAAATTTCATTGACCTGACTTTTGCTAAGACTCATTGCCTTTCTCTTCTTCCATGTGAATCTCGGATGGCAGTGGCAGCATTAGACGGACGCCCTTTGGGTACCGGCAAGATTCATTACATCTCTCAAGAAATCACCTTATCTACCAGCACTCTTCATTCTGAACTCATTCAACTGTTCTCCATTGACTCTCCACGACATCCCATCATTCTCGGTTTACCTTGGTTGGAGAAGCACAATCCCACGATTTCATGGTCCGAGAGGCAGATAACCCAGTGGTCCACAGCCTGTCAAGAGAACTGTTTGCACACACTAACCAAGTTTACTCCCATCACCATCCCCTCTGAGAATTCCGATCTTCAGAAGATTCCGGTTCAATATCACGATCTCTCTCTGGCTTTCAGTGAGAACCGCGCCAATCAACTCCCTCCTCATCGGTCCGGGGACTGTGCCATTGATCTCATTCCAGGAACCATGCCCACACGAGGAAGAGTTTTTCCTCTCTCCCAACCGGAATCCGAAGCCATGAAAGCTTACATTGAGGAACAGCTCTCTAGGGGATTCATAAAGCCATCCACTTCCCCTGCTTCAGCTGGATTCTTCTTCGTGAAGAAAAAGGATGGAGGGCTGCGTCCTTGTATCGATTACCGCAGTCTCAACGAGATCACAGTTAAGTTTCGCTATCCACTACCTTTAGTTCCAGCAGCCCTCGAACAGCTCCGTACCGCGAGGTACTTCACTAAGTTGGATTTACGAAACGCCTACAATCTCATTCGAATCAGAGAGGGAGATGAGTGGAAAACAGCTTTCTCAACCACAACCGGGCACTATGAATATCACGTTATGCCATTCGGGCTCGCCAACAGTCCTTCTGTATTCCAATCCTTTGTCAACGAGGTCTTCCGAGACATGCTCAATCAGAGCGTTATTGTCTACATTGATGATATCCTCATTTATTCAGAGACTTTCGAGAAGCACGTGAAAGATGTTAGAGCAGTTCTGCAACGTCTCATTGAGAACCAGTTGTATGCCAAAATACAGAAATGTGAGTTTCATCAAACGCAGGTCACTTTCTTGGGTTGGATAACGGCAAGGTACGGGCAGTTGTAGATTGGCCTCAGCCTACCACTGTGAAGGAGTTACAACGTTTCCTGGGTTTCGCCAACTTCTATCCTCGATTCATCAGAAACTTCAGCATCACGGCAGCACCTCTCACCTCTCTACTTCAGGGCGGAGGTCGGCAGTTAAAATGGTCATCTGAGTGTATCACAGCATTTCAACGACTCAAGGAGAGGTTCACCACAGCTCCCATTTTACACCATCCAGATCCCGAGCGGGAGTTTATTGTGGAGGTGGATGCATCCAATACAGGAGTCGGGGCTATACTGTCACAACGACAAGGTAATCCAGCATGATCATTCCCATGTGCCTACTATTCCCGCAAACTTACCCCAGCAGAGCGAAACTACGACGTGGGTGACAGAGAACTCTTGGCGATGAAGACAGCATTCGAGGAATGGCGGCATTGGTTGGAGGGAGCTCATCTGCCTTTTACGGTGCTTACTGACCACCGTAATTTGGAATACATCCAGGCTGCCAAGAGACTGAACCCCAGACAGGCAAGGTGGTCCCTCTTCTTCACCAGATTCAACTTCAAGGTAACTTATCGCCCAGGCTCTAAGAACGTCAAGGCCGATGCACTGTCACGTCAGTTTGATAGCTCCTCCAGTCCTCCCACATCTGATCCCATACTTCCCGCAACGCTGATTCTCGCCCCTGTCCAGTGGGACATAATGACTGAGATCTCTTCAGCACAAAGGGAGGAACAAGCACCGCCTGAATGCCCTCCAGATCTTACCTACGTGCCTACCTGTCTCCGCACACGAGTGTTACAGTGGATTCACAATAACCCCAGTGCTGGATATCCCGGGATCACAGCCACTACCCATTTAACTACGAATCGTTTCTGGTGGCCTACGCTTCAAGCCGATGTGATCACCTTTGTGCATCAGTGCAGAACTTGCAACATTGTCAAATCATCCCATCAGAGACCGGCCGGTTTACTCCAGCCACTACCTGTACCACAACGTCCTTGGTCTCACATTGCTATTGACTTTGTAACCGATCTACCTCCCTCCCAGACCAACACAACCATTCTGACCGTGGTGGATCGCTTCTCGAAGGCTTGCAGATTCATTCCCCTGACCAAACTACCCACAGCATTACAGACAGCAGAGGCTTTGGTGCAACAAGTTTTCAGACTGTACGGATTACCTGAGGATATAGTCTCCGATCGGGGTCCTCAATTCACCTCTCGTGTGTGGCAGGCATTATGTGGTCAGCTTAACATCAACGTCAGTTTGACGTCTGGCTATCATCCACAGTCCAACGGGCAGGTAGAGAGGCTGAATCAAGAACTCACACGCTTTCTACGCACTTATTGCCATCATAACCAGCAGGACTGGAGCCGTTTTCTCATGTGGGCCGAGTACGCCCAGAATTCGCTGCGCAAACCATCTACTGGCCTCACTCCCTTCCAATGTGTGCTTTGGTATCAACCTCCTCTGTTTCCCTGGTCCGGGGAGCCCACCGATCTTCCAGCTGTTAACACTTGGCTTCAAAGAAGTGAGGAGACCTGGAATAATGCTCACGTGCACCTGCAAAGAGCGGTCCGCAGAGTCCGAGAACAGGCGGATCGTCACCGGAGAGGGGGACCTGAATACGTTCCAGGACAGTGGGTGTGGCTGTCATCCCGAGACCTCCGTCTTCGACTTCCCAGCAAGAAACTAAGTCCTAGGTACGTGGGTCCCTTTAAGATTATTAGACAAATAACACCAGTGTCATACCGTCTAGCCTTACCTCCCACTTATCGCATATCTCCCACTTTTCATGTTTCACTGCTCAAACCTGCCGGTGTTCCGAGTGGAGAGAGGGACCAGGACGAGGCTGCGGAGGAGAGCTCCCCTCCAATCATCATCGAGGGCGAGGAGGCTTACCGAGTAAAGGAGATTCTCGACTCCAGACGCCGAGGCAGGGAGTTACAATACCTGATTGACTGGGAGGGGTATGGTCCAGAGGAAAGATCCTGGGTGAGATCACAGGACATACTGGATCCCGCGCTTACCATTGAGTTTCATCAGAACCACCCTACGAGACCTGCCCCCAGACCCCGTGGAAGACCTCGGCGTCGCACTGGCCCTCGCTTCAGGAGCCGCTCGCAGGAGGGGGGCTCTGTCATAGATCGCGCCTCTGTGGCTCTCTCCATTCATCAAAGAACACCTTCACCAGAGTATTGAACTTCATTTCCCATAAACCCCGTACCTAGGACTAATCACCCACACAGGTGTTCCCAATTCTCCTCTCCATATAAACTGCATTCTGACTCTCACACATTGCGAAGTCTTGTTTTGCCCCGGCTGACATTTCCAAGCATTTACTCTCTGTTATTGATTCCCCGTGTACTGATTTGTGACTGTTCTTCGACTCCCGATTCCTTGCCTGCTGCCTGCCTTGATCTTCTGCCTGTTTACCGTCTACTCTGATTACTGCCGCCTGCCCCGACCTCTGCCTGGTATTGTTTATGCTCTTGGATTACCTTCGCTATTGTTTACGCTGTTCTCTGACCATTGCCTGTTGTGACTATCCTTAATAAATACTGCAAATGGATCCGAACGTCTCTGACTCTGCATCACAGTAGGAACCCATTACCCAGTTACTCATTATTTCCACATCTGCATTGTTAACGATTACAGAAATTTACTAGAACTTTAATGAGACGCATTTTTATCCATGTTTTCCGCCAAAATAAACGCTTGATGCAGTTTCCGTCAAAATAAAAGATAATGTGCTTATCTCTTTCAAGTTTAGAAATGAGTACAAAACTAATTATGAAAGTTTTCTTTATTTTTCAGTGCATTTGTTTTGCAATTTATGGCTATTACTGTCATTGGATTAATATTATAACTATTATTATGTAGTAGTGTAATATAGACAGACACTGTTACTAAAAGAGGTATGATTTTTTCTTTGTTTAATTTGCACACTTAAAGGTGCAATATGCAAGAATTTTGCATTAAAATATCCCATAATCTCAAGGCCAGTGTTATATATTTTGTTAAGTTGATTACTTACAATATCCCAAATGTTTCCAACTATTTTTAAATCGTGAGAAAATTAAGATTTTAACCAAGGAAACGGGGCGTTAGAGCAGGGGGGAGCTGGGAGTCGCCAGTCAGTGGCGTCATATCCGCGTTACCCTTGGTTTCCACTCGTACTGCGTGGAGTCCTGGACAAATGCGGAAGTTGTAGTTGTAGCATCTATCAAGCAACAAACGTTAGCTTGTTTCGTGCAGTCGTTATGGAACACAATTATTCTTTACCGATTGCAGCTGGTTCTGTCGACAAAGCATGCTTAATTTTATATTTTCCAACTGTAGCATTCGGTAATAGTTATGTTTATGTAAGGGAAGTATTATTGCTTTATATTTGTGTTTAGTTTATTGACATAGTTTATCACGTCTGGTGTTTATGGCCATGTAAATAAATATAGCATGTGTTATACATAAAGATTAATCAGTATTTTGGCAAATGATGTGAGTATGTTCGAATGTACTTTTACAACAGTTGTTTAGAACACGTAAAACTGCACCGCGTTATCACAACAATGAATTCGACATACAGTAACATCTATGATAACCAATTTAGTATTAAACCTTACTTTTTCTTGCGGTTAATTCATTTTAATGAAATAAAAGTGTTATGAGGTTCAAGAGTCAGGAAGGAAGAAGACAGGGGTCGCGTGACTGGGACTCGTACTTTATTAAAATAAAGCAAAACAAACAAAAGTCGTGCACAACGCGCATTCACCGTGGCAACCGCGACGGCACAAAAGAGTTCAAAAATGAGAGCTCGGATCCACCGGTTTTCTTTCTCTGCGTCCAATTTTCATTTCAGTCTCTCTCTCGTTCCAGCGTGGATTATAAGCGGTCTCTCCAGAGCGTGGATCACAGCAATAAGACACAGGTGTTCGTCATTTGCACTTGACCTACTTGCATCCCGCTCGTCTCTTCTCTTTCCCATTACAGACCGCGCTGAACCACAAAAAGCATGTCATTATATACATAGAACTTAGCCTCATCCATGAACATGATTTTTCGATTCCCGTCTGACTGATTTACATCCACAGTGGAGTTTAAAACGACAGTTCCCATCATTCCACGCTCCTTCACATTGTCATCAAGCTACGCCGTTGTTGTTGTTTGGATGTAGCGCCCTCTAGTGGCAAAAATGTTTTTGCATATTGTAGCTTTAATATGGGTTGGAGCTTTTTAATTTTGAACTCTCAAACTGCACCAGATTAATGAATTTAACATTAAAATGCACAACATTTTCTTAGGGGGGCATGCCCCCGAACCCCCCTAGAGGGACAGAGGTCCACCCACCACAGTTTTACCAAGATCCTGTGGGAAACACTGGTATTGCTATGCCAATGCAGCTTATAGCTTGTTTTTTGGATGCATCACTGTGGAGTATAGTTCAATTGTATTAATAAATTACAATTTTGTACTTATTTCATCTGTTAACTCGTTCCTACTCACTCATTACATGGCATTAGTGGTTTTAATGAATAGGAGTTGAACAAAAACATATTTAAGGGCGTGCAAAGATGGGTGGTGTTTATGGTCATATGTAGTGGGCCAGTCTGGGCAAAAATGCCAGGGCCGATTTTCTGTCCCAGTCCAGCCCTGTTGAAATCAACAATTCAATTTTCACTAGTTAAAATTATAATTCTTGATATCAGGAATAATGTTTCTTCTAGTAACAATGCTAATTCTTGATATCAGCATTTACATTTTCACTAGTGAAAATGATTGTTATTGATATCAGGAATTAGATTTCTACTAGTAACAATGGCAATTTTTGATATCAGGAATTACATTTTCACTAGTTAAAATGATAATTCTTGATATCAACTATTGAATTTCAACTAGTAAAAACTATAATTCTTGATATCTGTAATTGTATTTTCACTAGTGAAATGTCACCATAGGCTGCCATTCAAAATCAATTGTTGATATCAAGAATAGACATTTCAACTAGTGACAATTGAATTATTGCTATCAGTAATTGCCATTTTTACTAGTAACAATGTAATTATTGATATCAAAAATTATATTTCTACTAGTAAGAAATCAATTTGAATGGCAGCCGATGGTGACATTTCACTAGTGAAAATATAATTACAGATAAACAATTAAATTGTTGATATCAAGAATTCAATTGTTGATATCAACAATTCATATCCTACATGTGTTTTAAATGTTAAGAGTGACAAAACTATTACAGATATCAAAAATGTATTTCTTACTAGTTAAAATTCTGAATACACATTTCAGCTTTGTATTTCTTACTAGTAGAAATATAATTTTTGATATCATTAATTACATTGTTACTAGTAAAAATGCAAATTCCTGATATCAAGAATTACATGGTTACTGGTAAAAATGTCTATTCTTGATATCAACAATTAAATTGCTACTAGTAAAATTTTTCATTTTTGATATCTGAAAATGTATTTCTGATATCAATATAATTTCAGATATCTAAAATGTCTTTCTTACTAGTAAAAATCACATTCATGATATCAGAAATTAACATTGTCACTACTGAAAATGGAATTCTTGATATCAAAAATGAACATTGTTACTAGTAGCAATTCAAATGTTGATATCAAGAATAGACATTTCAACTAGTGACAACTGAATTCTTGATATCAAAAATAAAGGTTTTTAGTAGTAAGAATTGTATTTCTGATATGTGAAACTGGAATTTCAACAAGTAAGAAATCAATTCTTGATATCAACAATTGATTTTGAATGGCAGCCTATGGTGACATTTCACTAGTGAAAATACAATTACAGATATCAAGAATTATAGTTTTTACTAGTTGAAATTCAATTGTTGATATCAAGAATTATCATTTTAACTAGTGAAAATGTAAATGCTGATATCAGGAATTAGCATTGTTACTAGTGGAAATGTAATACCTGATATCAAAAATTGTCATTGTTACTAGTAGAAATCTAATTTCTGATATCAATAACTATCATTTTAATTAGTGAAAATTGAATTGTTGATATCAAGAATTCATATCCTGGAAATGAATAAAAGTTAAAACGACTTGCCATACTGAGGAGACATGCACCAATATTGAAGTCAGACAGTGACAGTGACCGTGAGAGTGATGAGGATAAATACTTGAGTGACAATGACTGACTGTTTTGTTGAACTCTTCAATAATGAAACAAAATGCAGATTTTTTTTCATATTTTTTTTTTTTTTTTTTTTTCGTTTTTTGTTTTTTTCGCCCAATTTTTTGGCAAATGATCCAATAAATATTTTGAAAATAGTCTGTGTCTCACTTGTCTGCCTTATTAGGAATACATTCATCAAAAAGTTTACCATTTTAAAGCCTTCATAGAAGTGAAAAGATTATATATTTTATTTTCTGTGATTTTTCTGCATATATTGTCTGCCATCTTGAATTTTGGCATTAAAAATGAAGAAAAAAATTGGAAACAGGTTGTTTTGTATTCAGTGGGGTCCTAGCAAGTAAAAAAACACCAGTTGCAAAAATCTATATGAACGTTCCTAAAATAACACAATTCCCCACACTATTATAATAAAAAGATAATATAACAATTATCCATCACTAAACTTACTTAAGTTGGACTATGACACTATTTTCTTCTAGACCTGCTGTACAGCAGAAACAAACTTTGTGGCATTATTTTCCCGTTATCACTGTAAAGCTGCTTTGAAACTATCTGTAGGCTATTGTAAAAAAATGCTATATAAATAAAGGTGACTTGGACACCGAAGGTTCATTAATTAACATTAGTTAACTTCATTAGTTAACATAAACTAATAATGATCAATACTTCTACAGTATTTATTAATCTTAAAGTTAATGTTAATTTCAACATTTAATAATACATTATTAAAATCAAATGTGTCGCTCCTGCTCTCCATACTCCTGCTTCATTGCTGCCTCCCAGGCATCCATTTTCGCCATATGGGCTCGAAACAGGCCAGTCAAATCACCTAATGATGGTTCTCTACTTGCCACCTCCTTATCCCCATCAATCACTCCTTCCTCTATAAGCCTCTCCTCTATGGAATAAAATCACTTTCAAAAATAATCTTACGTAATTCAAAACATCTGTGTGTATTTTTATTATACTTGTGCGTAATTTAAAACTATTGTATGTAATTCTGTTTTTTGTCAGAGTTGGATTCGAAAATCTACGGCCACGACAGTTTACAGATACGCAATTTTGTGTGTTTTTTAGAGTACAACTCTAAAATGTACGACTGTGACAGTTTACAGACACGGCGCTTGTTTTCACAACAGCTCTGTTACACACACGACATGCGAATTACGACCACGAAACGACTGTCAAAATACGTCATCAAGGTCACAGGCATTACTATCCGAGGGAAGATGAATCGATTCAACGAAGTGCGCACCAAAGTTTTAAACCGCCGAAATGGCAGATCAGCAGCCAAGCGCTCACTCCTCGTCTCAGGTAAGTTAATTTTTTTTTTTTTTTTTTTTATCTGACATGTTTAAGCAGGGGTCATCAAACTTGTTCCTGGAGGTCATGAGGTCGGAGCTAAACTCTGAAGGACACCGGCCCTCCAGGACCGAACTTGACGACCCCTGTGTTTAAGGGTTAACGTTAGTTATAACTAATAACAGAGAGGAGCAATATTACAGAGATAGTATAGTAAGTAAGATAAGCTCTCAGAGTACATGTAACGTTAGGTGCTTAAAGAAGACAGTTGTTTAGGAGGTCATCACTGCAGCCTGTAGCGCGATGAGATAGGGCTACATAAAAGAATGAGCAATTTTAAGTGTTGACTTCCTAACAGCCGTGTTACATGCACTGTACGTTAATACACAGGTCATGTAATATAAGTGTTCACTGTTTAAGTATTGAAGTCATATTTCATTTATCACTAATAGTCTGGTCATTTTAGGAAAAAAGGTTGAACAAATTGCAGCAGAAGCAAACTCAACTGATTTTGTATCCTCAATATGTCCCGAGTAAGGAAAAAAAAAAGCCCAGAAGAATCCAATTAGGGGAAAGTTTCGAAAAAGACCCAAATATAGCCCATTCATACGCCTATTCATTCTTATTCTCACGTGAATAGGGTAAAAAAATGTAACCTTTAGATATCACCATTAAAATTACTGAGTTGATTATTTGCATCAAGACAAACAAAAAATGTATTACAAGTTTTTTGAAATTGTTTGTTTGACATGGACAAACGGTGCATAATCTAATTATGTATGTGCTAATTTGCATAAATACCACAACAGGTCTAAACATTGGGTAAAGCCAGGTGAAAATGTCTTGTTGAATCTTGTTGATAACAGTAAAATACTTGATGTTAAGGTCTGAATGAAACCCATTTAGGCTACCCATGAGCATTAATACATAGAGGCAGGAAGAAGTATTTTACTATTACGTGTCAACAAGATTCAACAAGACATTTTCACCTGGCTATACCCAATGTTTAGATCAGTTGTGGTATTTATGCAAATTAGCACATATGTAATTAGATTATGCACCATTTGTCCATGTTAACAAACAATTAAAAAAACCTGTAATACATTTTTTGTTTGTCTTGATGGAAGTAATCAACTCATTTTCATGGTGATATCTAAAGGTTAAAAATTTTACCCTATTCACGTGAGAATAAGAATGAATAGGCTATATTTGGGTCTTTTTCGAAACTTTCCCCTAATGGGATTCTTCTGGGCTTTTTTTTTTTTTTCTTACTCGGGACATATTGAGGATACAAAATCAGTTGAGTTTGCTTCTGTTGCAATTTGTTCAAGGTTGACCCCCATTTTGGCTTAAAATGACTGGACTATAATAAAAGATAGAATTTTGTCTAAGTAATATTAATGTCAGTGTAATTTGACTTACAGGGACCGCTGATGACGCACCTACTAGAACGCCTCAGGTCACGAATAAGTGCAGTTTTAGATGGTCATCAGCTGGACTTGGACTATTTTCAGTATGTTATCAATCAAGAAGTGTTTATTTTGTCATCAGCCTCCACTATCTTTGATGTGCCAAATGGAGACCCTCATGGATTTACAACAAAACATTCATGCAGCTCTTTCCCAAGAGGTGGCCCCAGTTCTTACGAGGGAATGTGGTGGTGGACGAGGCCGACCAAAGTTTATTGTTTCTGAGGAAATGCTGTCCCGTCTCATAGAGATGTCTTTAGCAGTTTCTTGTATTGCGAACATTTTAGGAGTAAGCCAGTCAACAATCTTCCGCCGAATGCGTGACTTGGGTTTGTCTGTAAAAACTACATATAGCACCATATCTGACAATGAATTGGATAATGCCATTTTGGCCATCAAAAGAAGAAATGCTGGATATAGGATGATAAAAGGCTGCCTGCAAGCAGACGGACATAGAGTGCAATGGAACCGCATAAAAGAATCCATGCACAGAGTGGATGCCCCTGGAATATTGGAAAGGATGACACAGCTGGGGTGTATTGTCAGGAGGTCATATTTTGTTCAAAGTCCACTGTCCTTAGTCCATATTGACACGAATCACAAGCTCATAAGGTATGGTCTTATATTTTACCTACGAAAGTGTAATGTTATGCAATATTACGTTTAACATGGTTTTACTTTGAAGGTACAACATCATCATATTTGGTGGGATAGATGGGTTCTCACGAAAGGTAAACACATTTATTTCCAACTAGGGCTGGGCGATATATGGCATGACATTGTTATGCGCATCTCGTCAGTAAAGCTGGTTCCTTGATTAGTAGTAAATCGCCATCACCTGCTTTCAGATGGAGCGGCATTTACAACACAGAGCCGTAGTTAACTGACAAGCTGAGCCATATCGCATTAATTATCACGGACGTATCGCCTGCGATAATTAATGCGATATGGCTTAGCTTGTCAGTGAACTACGGCTCTTTGTACTGAAGGAACCGGCTTTACTGACAAGATGCGCCTAACAATGTCATGCGATATATCGCCCAGCCCTATTTCCAACCCAGTGGAATCTATCTATCAATAAATAATATTACTTATCTATCCATAATCTGACTATCTGTGTTTGAATGTATGGAATGCTTTAATGTATTACATTCATTCTTTTTTGGTATAGATCATGTACCTGGAACCAGCAACAAACAACCGTTCAAGCACTGCCTTATCATTCTTTCTCCAGTCTGTGCAAAAACATGGCTGGCCTTCAAGGTAGGAGAAAATTGTTTTTCTGCTCCTCACTTCCTGCCGTTTAGTTAAACCCTCATCCGTCCCTCAGGTCATTTTGACCCAAAACTGATTTTCCAAAAAATTATAAAAATCGTGTGTTAATCGTACCGGTCCAGGATTTCTTTACTTTTGTCATACTTGCACCAGGAATACACACACACAAACACAAAAAAAAAAAACTGAGTGGATTTGAGGAGTTTAAATGGGTGCAATAAAAAAAGTAACAAAAGGGTCCCTCATGGGTCATTTTGACCCACATAGGAATGAATGGAATTTACGAGAAAACTGCATTTTTTTTTTATTACTTTTTTTTTTATATACAAAATCTGAGACAAAGATTTATACCCAAATGAAGGGCTGAGACTACAGAATATCCCCAATGCAGAAAACACAAACGCACACACACACACACGATACACACACTCCAATAGAACATATTATAATGTTTCATGTTTCTGCTGGGATATGACTGTCATTTTTCCTCTTTTTTTTGACTTAACAGTTACATTTGAGAGACTGAGTTTATATCATAGTTATATTTTTTATATATTTTTTTATATATATTTTTTTTTTACAAAATACAGATTTTTTTTATAATATCCAGAATAAAAGGTAAATATAATAAAAATCACCCAAAAATAATAGAAAAACCTACATAAATATTTAGAAATAAATTATAAAAATGGAATCTAAGATTTCTGGCCCTCGGGTCATTTTGACGGATGAGTAAACATGAGTAAACATGTTTATTTGTATTTTCTTAACATTATGGCAGTCAAGCAGATTTAACCTCTCCCTTTACCCCTCCATTTCAGGGTCCGAGGTGATGAAGGTGTGGAAAATGTGGCAGTTGCAGAAACCATGTTTCGTGTGAAAGGGACTGGAAGAGGAAGCTTCATTGCTGGGAAAAGCGTACATAATCAGAGGTAATAAACAAGTTAGGATGTCACACTATCATGTAATTTAGTATTTTTAATCGATACATTTTGTATTCTCTAGAATTGAACGCCTGTGGCGAGATGTCTGGGTCAGCGTAACACAGCTGAATTACGAAATACTTCACAGCCGTGTTTTGTGGACATTATGTCTTCCTCCCACATCTGAAGCGTGACCTCCACAGTTTTTCTGAAGGCTCGGGCAATCATCCATTACGGTCTGAAAATGGGCTCACCCCTAACCAGATGTGGATAATAGGACACATGCACAAATCATCTGGAGACAATGAAGAGAGTTTTCAGGTTTGTTTTTTTAATTGATTTTCTATGCCTTCAAGTTATACAGGGCGTGCAGAATTATTAGGCACGTTGAGTTTCTGATCATATTTTATTCCCGATCATATTTTAGTCCCAGGCACATTTTGCCAATTCCAAACCATATTAATCTTAACTACTATTAATTTTGTATTTAATCATTTATAAGTGATATATAATTGTTCATGAAGGCTGGAAATGAAAAATGCCTTTAATTCAGGTGTGCAGAATTATTAGGCACGTTTTCTTTTACAGATAAAAAAAGAGATTTAACTCAGACTGAAAAGTCAAAAATTATTAAATCCCCATGAGAAGGATGCAATACTAATGCAATACTATAAATGGCAGTTGAGGCATGTCGTGGAAATTACTTTCACAACTTTAAATAATAATTGGAAGACAGCTGGAAATTTCAAAAGTTATAAAGATCTTTATTTCTTGCAAGAAAGGCAGTTCACACATCAGTCAGAGTCTGATATGGAAGGGCGCCGACTTCTCCTTTTTGCCCAGCTTATATACTCTTAACACATCCTGGTCTGTCTCAAAAGATCGCCTTAGTTACCTTAAAAGGAAACATCTCTTTGTTCAAGATCTCGTCTAACATATATTCTATCTAGACAGAGCAATATCACGTCTGCAAAAGTTTCCTGTTGTTTAGCTGCAGCTTTTTCACACATTTTGCTTATCTCTATTTCTATCAAAGCTGCGCACATACGTTTCACACTTAAAGTACACAATAGGTCACTTGAAGTACACATTGTCTCTTTGTTACTTAGTCTTCTAACCCAGAACATTTTGTCCCTGCAAGCTTATCTTAACTTATACATTTCTAAAACTTGGTTACATATCTTTAATAATGTACTTTAGCTTATATGATTATATTTCTTTAAATGCTTATGAGTAAAAATAAATGTTCAACGTTAACACAAGTTGCACACATCTGAAAGTACATCTAAATGTAAAATTTCCATTACAATCCACCCCATGTTCATTCAAAGAACATACCCACAATTTGACATTTACTTCTCCATAATCATAGTAATTTACAACAGGTAAATTTTCCCCATGGTCATTTCATTTCTTAGTCAAACTCATGTTCGTTCTCGTTCTCGTATACCTCATCTTTAGGCACTGTAACCTCAACTTCATCTTCTTCCCAACATTCTATTTCTAGCAATCTAATTCTATTTTCAGAAAAAAAAACTAATCATACCATAGTACATTGCCTTTTAACTTTGAATCAAGCTAAATTTTTCCTTTGCTAAATTTCGAATCACATTGATCTATTAGGCCTTTAACAGGCTGATACCTGCTCATTAACCATTTTTCTTAACCTTATTTTGCTAGCTTTTAGGCTATTGTTTTACTTAGATCTATTTAAGGATCTGTGTAATAAAATCTAACCAAAAAATAATATAATCTTTTCATTTTTATCTTTAGCACAAATATCAATAGTTGTATTATTTTGTTTCAAACAATGTCATTATTTTTTTTTTTTTTATTATTATCTCTCACCCAGCTGTTGCCATGAGAATAGCTTTAGCTGCTGATGTGCCATTTAATCATTAATTACCTATCCTAAAATCCTATTTTTCCAGAATTAACTGATGGACATAACATGTCCTTCCTCTATTTGTTGGAAATGCGGAATAATTCATAATGGATCCATTGATCCAGATCATTAAATCTGTAACTTCATTCTGAATTAAAAAGCTTTTTAGAATTTTGCTTTGAGCAAATATTCTATTTCACTGAAATGTCTTAACTGTTTAGATTCATTTTAGTTTTTAAATTGAACATTTCAACTGTGTTAAATTCAAATTCAAAAGTGTTACATTGTTCTTGGTCTAGGTTTTAACTTTGTGCTCCCTACCTAAATTTTTTCCCTGTTGAAGACCTTTCTCAACAAAACAAGTCCAGATTTCATTTCTGGAAGCCGGCTAAATAAGCAAGTACTGTTACTGTATTCCTAGATAGAATAGACCCGCAGTCACCTCTCAGATATCAAATACAGAAATTAGACAATACATGAAAGGAACATTTCAATAATCACACTGGTAACTTCTCTAACTAATAATCATCCATAAATTAAATATGTTTCCCAAAATCAATCACCTTTTGAAAGTTTTTCTTTTGCTATTTTAACAAATGGAAACACCTAAAAAATATTTAATTTAGTCATTCATTCATCGCTATAGAAGTGTACCCAATTATCTATTCGGACCTAGTCCAGCAAAGTAACTTATCACCCATTCTCTCATTAGAGAACAACTATTACAACTATTAAATTTCTTAGCATCTATGATATCTGAATTAGGGTTCTAAAACCCTCAAGTTTCTTCAAAAATAGTCCCTAGATTATTCATTATCTTTACAGTTATGTCCCTATTTAGAGTCCCTATACTCTACAGAATTTAGAGATTTTCCTCTTCTTAATTTACGTGTACCTGAAACATTTTCAAATTGATCAGTAATTGTTCAAATCATAGATCTAAATACTCAGTCCTACATTATAGTTTGATTAAACATCAATAAACATCACACAAAATTAATTATTCTGCTAAGCTTAAACCATTAGTTGGTCCACATCTTCCTTCAGATGTGTTGATCATCTCGTTGCCCCATGGACGTTCCATCTTCACCAGGGTGATTCTTTGCGAACCATCGCAATGGGCTTTCCCTCGCTGGCAAGGGAGGAAAGTTACTAGCACTTCCTTTGTCCCTCACTTTACGCTGTGCGTTGTCGTTGGTGTCGGCGTTTGGGGTTGCTGAGGCTGGTTGGTGTAGTTTAAGTCGAGATGCTTGGACGGAGGTGTCACTGCACCCCAGATGGGACCTTGTTTGTGGAGTGAACCACAAGAACAACCTGTGAATGGAGACCTTAAGTATTTTTGTTAGTGACAACATGTATCATGTCGCCAGACTCATCTACTTGTCTGGCCGGTCGTCCTTTTTTTTGATGAGACCTGTAAAATTTCATGTTAAACAGTAACAAGACAATATTTTATACATTTGAAACAGAATCAGTTCTGTTCGCTGAGATCCATCATGACATCCTGTAAAAAGTTAAATATGGGGTGGACAGGGCAAGCTTGCTTGCTCTCTGCCTTCCCAATGTTATACGCTGCGCAGGTGTGGCATTGTTTATTTCTGCCACAACAATAACCCAGCTTAGGATAGTTAGCCAAAATCCTCCATGGCCGTTATTTTATTGGGTATATTTTTTTCCCTGTTGGGTCATATTTTACCTGTTTAGATACAGCTGTTTTGATTGACATCATTTATGTCTCTGAACACCATAATTCACACACTCACTTTCACACACTCCACACACCCCTCTCTGGCCAGAGATTCATTCATTCATTCATTCATTCATTCATTTTTTGTCTGCCTTAGCAGTTTATGAACTGAATGGGGAACATATATTAGGAGTGGAATACCACCAAATATGAACGGTAACAAAGTTCGACGACGACAGAAACTACTGAACGTAGACACACTGTGGCATTCCCCTTGCGACAGTGTCTGAACGTTAGGATATAAATTTTCAGTTGTCCAAAGCAGTCGTAATGTGTTTGAGTTTAACACAGTGAATGTAAACCTAACTTTTCAAAATCAAATAGATTAAACACTTTTAAATAGAAATCGTATAGACCTACAATTGCAGTTGAGAGAATCCGTTTTAATTTCTCAAATGCAATTTCTCATTCTTTGCACAATTTCAATTTTCCACTTTTCCTCACTGTCTCCCAGGGATAACGGGATTCAAATTCTAGACACCTTCATATAGAAAGTATAATATTTAAACACGTGCAATTCATATAGTACTATTTATTCATCATTTTAAGAACACCTGTTGCTCGGTTTTATATATCTCATTTACATAAATACATAATTAAAGTCTAACTCATAAAAGTTTCTTCATTACTCAAAATTTCCTAAATATCACAGAATGCATATTCCTATTATTATGATTTATAATTTTATCAATTTCTTCATTCTTTTCCATTGTACTATCACACATCACTTCAACAGTTCTGATTCCCTTAATAGTTTTCCTTAGTGACTGTTTGTAAAACCCTGTGCTCTCAGATTGCCACACATTTTTGTTAGTGGTTGGCCACCAATCTTTTAGTGAGTCACATTGTTTCACAAAAAGCCCCAATTCTCTCCACTCTGCAGTCAGTGGTTTAGCTAAAGAGATGTGAGGGACGGCCCCCTCCACATCATACAGTGATGCTTGGCTATCAGTCAATTCAACCTTTACAGCACACCATTTATCGGACCAAACTAACTCTGAGGTTTTCAGTTCCTCAATCTCTAGTTCAGACCATTTTTCATCAAAAATTTCATCTGGCTCACTGCTAACATGACATGTGCAATGCAAATCACTTTCTTCCATGAAATCATGGTCAGGAGGCATCCTATTTGTGGCTTTGTTTTGCAGACCACACTGAGGAGTGCTCCGTTCAAAAACATATAATGTTTCAGTTGGCATTCGCACCATACTCATATCAGCAGTGAGGCCACTGTCATCACAATACAAGTTCAGCTTTAGTTTACACATCAAATCTCTTCCCAGAAGATTACAAGGACAGGTAGTAGTTACAAGAAAAGCATGAGAAAATGAGCGATCACCAATCTGACAAGACAAACCTGCTGTATATGGTTCCTTTACCAGATGCCCTGTGGCACTTCTGGAGGTTGCCCATTTTCCAGATAATACAGTTAAATCAGGCAATTGTTCATTTTTAATTACTGAGTTCGTCACTCCACTGTCAATTTAGAACTTAATTTTCCTACCCTCGATACTGATATCAATCATTGGTAATTTTGCAAATGCTTTATACATTCGTTCAGTGTCAGCAAGCGAATTTCTTCATTGCAAGAAACAGCAAGCACATTTTCTTCATTGCAAGGAGCAGAAAAAGAGATAAGATTAGACATATTTACCACCTGGGAGTCAGACCCTTCACCGTCGCTCCCCTCCCCCTCCTCCTTTCAATCTCCTTGTGGCTTTGGTGGCTGTTGGACCAAACCTCTCTTCTTTGGAGGATCCGGACAGTCATTTCTCCAGTGTCCTTTTCGCCCACAATTATAACAAGCTTCAGGGTCCATTGCGGGTTGGTCACCCATTCCACGTCCTCTTCCTCCTCTACCTAGTCCTCTTCTGCCACCTCTTCCTCCTCCTCTTGAGTAATTTTCCATCATCAACCCTCCCATCTTCAGCAGAGCCAGTTGAGTGTCTTTGTCAGTCTTTTTCTGTTTGTTCTTGGCTTGGTCTCTCAGCAGCTTTTGTTGATGCGCTGCGTGTCATTGGATTTCTTCCAGCCGCGCTTGGTGGTACCCCACACAAGACGTTTTGACCTTTTTCCCTATTTCAGGGTCCAGACCATCCAAAAAAACAGTTTTCAGATATTCTTCATACGTACTTATCTTTGATTGTCTGGCCTGTGCTTCTCTTTGGGTTGGTGAACATTTACGAACTTTGCAGATGGAGGAGTGTAGTCTGGAGGAGCAGAGGGCAGGGTGATCGAACCTAGCAGGCTTCGATATGGGTGTTTTGGTGGTCTTGCTTGCAGACTCGTTCCCTCTTCTTCTTTGTCTTCCTCAGGATCTTGACCTCCCATTGCTCCTGGTTGTCTTTGTGGTTCGTGGAGGGCCACTGCTGGTGGTGGTTGGTAGGGGGAGTAGGGAGCCGGACAGTGGTCGTCCTCAGCCAGGCGGGTTTTCATGCATCTCATTTCCTCAGAAGAATTAGAAACAGAGTTTAGTAAAGTTTTTCTGGCTTCCTCTGCCTTTGTCTCTCTACTACTTGCACTCTCTAATGGTGCTAATGCTGCGTTTATCTGTCTTCTTTGTCTGGTAATTGCCTCATTTAACCATACATCTATAATTCGACCATCAAAGTCATAATTATCTTTTTCTGTATATTTTTGGACTTGTTTTTGTCCAATTTTCCTTTGTCTTTTGCAGATGGCTTACACTCAGACATTAAACACACATTAAATCCGTACAATTTAATTAACTGTGGTATCCTATGATGCCACCCTGTTCCATTTTTCTTGGTCATGGAACAATAATTCCCTTTTGAGAAATCCACTGTCTCCAACTCTTTATCATTAACATTACCCATTTTTGCACTAATTTTACTCAACAGTATTTGTATTTCTGTATTTAAATTTTTCAGTATTTATATTTGCGTATTTGAATTTTTCCCCTGCGTGATCACCACACACTATATTTACTGTGTTAATTCTTCCCCCCAGCGTGGCCACCACGCCTGCCTAAATCCGTCAATTTAGGACTTTCAAAATGCCCACATCCGTCGATGCTAGGTCTTTTTCCCAAACAAGTGCCTTCTTAAATGTTCGAAAATTACTATCAGGCTTATTTCAAACAGCACCTTGTCTGGACGTTTGAGAAATTACTATCAGGCTTATTCTCAAACTCTGGCCCTTCTGGGAAAACAATTAACACATGGCATTTGAGAAATTACTATCAGGCTTATTCTCAAACCCTGTTTGGAAATTACTTTCAGGCTTATTCCAAACTCCTGACCCTTTTAGGAAAAATATTCAATACGCAAATAATTTTCTTATTTACTTACGTAAATAATTTTCCCTCACCGTCTTTTGCAGCTTGGTTCTTTTATTCGGGATCGCGTCCACCTAGGCCTGCCGTGGTGTCCACAATTCTCCCGTCCCTTGCATTTTTAGCGTTGGGGTATCGGAGCCAGAGACTTCTTGTTTTTGGGATGTTCAATCAATTGCTTCGTCCACGGAGGTCATCAGCTTTGCGAATCCCATCCTCGTCGCCATTTGTCGTGGAAATTACTTTCACAACTTTAAATAATAATTGGAAGACAGCTGGAAATTTCAAAAGTTATAAAGATCTTTATTTCTTGCAAGAAAGGCAGTTCACACATCAGTCAGAGTCTGATATGGAAGGGCGCCGACTTCTCCTTTTTGCCCAGCTTATATACTCTTAACACATCCTGGTCTGTCTCAAAAGATCACCTTAGTTACCTTAAAAGGAAACATCTCTTTGTTCAAGATCTCGTCTAACATAAATTCTATCTAGACAGAGCAATATCACGTCTGCAAAAGTTTCCTGTTGTTTAGCTGCAGCTTTTTCACACATTTTGCTTATCTCTATTTCTATCAAAGCTGCGCACATACGTTTCACACTTAACCCTCTGGAGTCTGAGGTGTTTTCTGGGCACTGGAGGTGTTCTGACATGCTCTGACATTTGTGCTTTTTTCAGTTTTTTATAAACATGTTAATGGCAAAGGTGTAAATTCACTCTATATAGCACAAACAGGGCTACCAAAATATGTGATCACCATGCATGTATATTTTTTTATTTTTAAGAGAATAATGCTTATGCGTGGTTATTGAAAAAATTAAAAATGAAAGTTGCTGAAAGAAGACCTCAAAACTCATAATAAATATGCATGAATAAGACTTTTGAGAAATGGATGTTCTTCCTTCGAGTTCTGGCTTCAAAATTATGTGAAAATAGTCTTGCTTTATCATTCAGATAAAACAATACATTGATTTAAATTGATGTAAAACAGGTTTTGCTTGGAAAGCCATTATTCGAGTGGGCGTGAACGAGGAGTGGTTTACACCTTGGAATACAAAATGTCCCACCCATTATGCATAATGACTCTGCATAATTAGCCATTCATTCAGGTGTGACTCTGACTGACTGAGCCACAATGCAAGGACAAAAAATTAGAAGAAGACTTATATTGACCATTTAAGATTTTGCTTATCTATCTTGTAAATATGTTTTGCTATTTTATTAAAAAGGTTACAATTACAACAATAATTAAAATTTCAACAATATTTCTAGTGTACTCTTTCTTTGTAAAAAAAAAAAAAGATTATAGGCCTACATTTTAGGCCTATCTATGTATTCATTAGTTTGAATATAGCCAAATTGGAACAGCTAACATCTTAGTTGATGACTTTATTTTATATACATATATAAAAATTGCTAAACAAAAGCTTATTTGATATATATATTCAGTATATTCTACAGTAAAAACTGTACTCAAATCTAGTCAACAAAATGTTGTCTTTCATATTTCGCCTGACTGTAACGTTGTTTTTATGAAATATTAGGGCATATAAATGTTAATTTGCAGTTTAATACGTATTGCTTATACAAATAGCCTACATTTTATTTCAACATATTTCAGTCGATTTTTACTCATCTCAGTATAGTAATACAGTTTGCTAAAACATCATCATTCATTCACACACGCGATTTAAATTTAAACTGTCTTTATGCGAGCTGTGGTAAACAGCGCGCATCTCTGCCGTTCATTCATCAAAAACAGAAACCCGATTCACGTGAGAAGAAAAAAAAAAACTTACAGTATTCCTCAGCTCGCTCCTCAATATACCCGCACTTCTGAGGTAGGCTACTTTTTTCATCAAAAGGTTATGTGGCAGTATATTCTACAGTAAAAACTGTACTCAAATCTAGTCAACAAAATGTTGTCTTTCATATTTCGCCTGACTGTAACGTTGTTTTTATGAAATATTAGGGCATATAAAATTGCAGTTTAATACGTATTGCTACGTACAAATACGTACAAATAGCCTACATTTTATTTCAACATATTTCAGTCGATTTTTACTCATAGTAATACAGTTATTCACACACGCGATTTAAATTTAAACTGTCTTTTTGCGAGCTGTGGTAAACAGCGCGCATCTCTGCCGTTCATTCATCAAAAACAGAAACCCGATTTACGTGAGAAGAAAAAAAAAACTTACAGTATTCCTCAGCTCGCTCCTCGATATACCCGCACTTCTGAGGTACTTTTTTCATTATTGTTATTGCTCACAGCGCTGCTGAGACGGTGTTAAAGTAATGATCTGAATAAACTGATATGTGGGCGTTCACAGGTTTGCTTGGATTGCCTCATTCATTTGCGTTTGAATAGTGCGCGCTCTCCGTAGGCGGAGTCACATTACATTTGAATTAGCTCTAATGAGGTCGACTGGAATCGCTCTCTTTTAATACAGATTTCACAACATGAGAATATTTGTTTTTTATATAAATTACTTCATTTAAGAGAAGAGAATTCAAGCTTCATGCCTGTATGTCTGTTTGCCTGTTTGACTGAGTATTCGCTGAGTTATTGTTCATTTTCGGATGCGTTTCAGAATGGACGACACTGGCAGATAGAAGGCAGAACTCGCATCACGTTTATTTTTCTTTATTTGGCAAAAAGCACAACACTTTGTTTTTATTGTGAGTATACACAAAAATAATACACATTTAACAGAATCGATTGATGTATGAAACTTGTTTTGTAAAATCAAAGTCAAAAGAGTATTTTGGGTCTCAATTCAACTCATAAGGAAAAAAGCGAGCAGATCACGCCGGCATGATCTCCGACCTCTGAGGGTTAAAGTACACAATAGGTCACTTGAAGTACACATTGTCTCTTTGTTACTTAGTCTTCTAACCCAGAACATTTTGTCCCTGCAAGCTTATCTTAACTTATACATTTCTAAAACTTGGTTACATATCTTTAATAATGTACTTTAGCTTATATGATTATATTTCTTTAAATGCTTATGAGTAAAAATAAATGTTCAACGTTAACACAAGTTGCACACATCTGAAAGTACATCTAAATGTAAAATTTCCATTACAGGCATGACCATTGGACAGTGAAATGCTCATTGGGTCAGCAGGGTCAGACAAAAACAGGTGGAGAAGAAAATACGCATGTTAACTACAAAAGAATTAAGAATTAAGGTGAAGAATTAAGTGTGAAACCATCAGGAACCCTTTAGTCTCCAGCACCACCATTTTCCAGAACTCCAACCTACCTGGAGTCTCCAGAAGTGTAAGGTGTCAGGATCTCAGAGACTTAGGTTAGGTAAAGAATCCTAAAAAATGACCCCCTCTTAAACGGACAGTATGGAATTTTTCGCCACTAGGGGACACTAACCTATTTACAATAACAAAGGCGTAGATTGATGACGCAACATTTGCTAAGAATTATGGATCTTGTCGTCAACATCAAGCCGACCGATCTAATAATGTTTATGGATGACTGAATACATCGATGCTTTTATCATGACTGTGATATAAAGCAGTTCGGGATTGCTAAGAGACAGCTATCAGCTCCACACGCGACGCGAGTCCAGCGGATATAAAAGGAATATGGACATTTCATTCTACCGAACTAACGTTACATGCAGAATTACTACTCACAGGTCAGTTTATTAGACAAATTAAACTTGTGAGGTAACACAGCGCTGTTTCACTTGGTCTAACATTACACTAGCACACTAAACTGCATTTGAGTGTGTTGAAATGTATGTGTTAGTTTGTCTGTATGAGACTAGCAGTAAGCTAGATCAACATTAGAATACCATACAGATCATATTCTGACATTTTATCATTGTTGAACTATATAACATTGATTAGTTTTATGTAAATGTGCTCACCTGTTTAATAAAGTACATGTAGGAGCGGTCGAAGTCTCGGACGTGGAGCTCTCGTTTATATACTGGCTATGGTATATAGATGCTCTCGGCATCTCGAAAACACAGCGCTGATATTGATTCTCGTTTTAGTTCTCCTTTTTTATCCAAAGTCTGCTTGCCATGGTCCATAATGTTTGAACGAAACAACAACAGCGTGCAAATAGACATTGCGAACTACACATTTGTCCACGTCTGTCGCTTTGGTTACTATCAGACGGCTCTGGTTCATAGCTCTGGTTGCCATGGCAGCACGAGCGGAAACCAGGGACAACGCGGATATGACGCCATTGACGGCGACAAAACGGAAATAAATAAACGGGACGTGTCTTCGAATTAAATTACAAATTTCTCCTGGTTTGAAAGTTGTTGGAAACAGTCGGGATAATGTAAGTACACAACTAAAAAAAATATAACAGATATTGTGATTTTTGCTATTTTTAAAGCAAAAAAGTTACATATTGTGCCTTTAATAAGAATCACAAGCTGAAGTGTAGTAAAATACATGAAGACTGTTTTTTATAGGCTTTATAGACAGACAGATTGAGAGTGACTCTTGAAGGACCAGCACCACATCCTCTTCTACCACTGTTTGAAGAATTCATCTACCAGAAACTGACAGTAAGTTTTGGGAGTTCATTTTTAGTCCATCTCTGCAAAATAGACTTCAGGGTAGGAGATGGACTAAAAACTAACTAAATATTAACTCCAAAAACTTACTGTCAGTTTCTGGAAAATGAATTCTTCAAACAGTGGTAGAGGAGGATGTGGTACTGGTCCTTCAAGAGTCACTCTCAATCTGTCTGTCTATAAAGTCTTCATGTATTTTACTACACTTCAGCTTGTGATTCTTATTAAGAGGGGGTCATTTTTTAGGATTCTTTGCCTAGTCCAAGTCTCTGAGATCCTGACACCTTGCACTTCTAGAGACTCCAGGTAGGTTGGAGTTCTGGAAAATGGTGGCACTGGAGACTAAAGGGTTCCTGATGGTTTCACACTTAATTCTTCTCCTTAATTCTTAATTCTTTTGCAGTTAACATGCGTATTTTCTTCTCCACCTGTTTTTGTCTGACCCTGCTGACCCAATGAGCATTTCACTGTCCAATGGTCATGCCTCAACTGCCATTTATAGTACTGCATTCGTATTGCATCCTTCACATGGGGATTTAATAATTTTTGACTTTTCAGTCCGAGTTAAATCTCTTTTTTTATCTGTAAAAGAAAACGTGCCTAATAATTCTGCACACCCTGTACTGTCAAATTGTGCTTTTGCATGATGCGTGAAGTATTTTTCATTTTTTTTCATTTAAGAATTTGGAACTGTTTGGAACAGACTGGGAGACGTTTGATAGTGTGACAGATGATGTTGGAGTTCATGTTCCAGAAATTGAGTGCCCACTCACTCCTGCTCTGATGGAAACAGTAAAATCCATCTTTAATCCTCTTGCAACATCTGACTGTTATGGCAGAGATATTTATACATCTTTGGTTCAATATTTTGAAAGTCTTTAAAATACACAAACAACTGTGTGAGACCATTGTAAACATTTATTTTGCAAATTGTGTATATATTTTGAAAACTGTAACAAAGCAGCACAATGAATGAATTATGAAAACTAATTTGTAAATAAATTCAGAACAGTTAATGATTTTGAGTTGTTTCTTTAACATGAAAATTCTTTCAACAAATATTGTCAATGGAACAGTTTTACTTATGTCAATAAACAGTGATTCAAAGAGAAGCTGAAAGTTGCTGTTTCAACATGCTTTCCCCACCAAATACATTTAGGGTGTACTCACACTAGGCACGGTTGCCATGAACCGGGCCCGAGTACGATTGTCCCCCCTCCCCACTCCCCCTCTGGCCTGCACTCACATAGGGTTTCAGCATTCGTGCTGGAGCATGCTTACGTCATTATGGTGCGACGGTTTCGGGATAAACAGGAAGAGCGGCGCTCTCACTGAACACAATGGAGTCCATCGCTCTGTTTACTTTGTGGATAATTTTGAGTCCAACAAGCATTGCACCTCTGCCGTAGACCAAAGCGACCCTTTCCCCGCCATGTTGGTTTTGGAGTGTCGCAAAACCGTCATGTCACGCGTCCTGTTCCGTGCTCCAGCACGGTTAGCGCTCACACTGCATGTGAACCGCGCCCGAGTCCAACTGAACCGTGCTCTGGCCAACCTTTTCCAAGCGGGCCAGGGCCGGCTAATCGAGCCGCGCCCGGGCACGGTTCGGAGCACTCACACTAGTCAAACGAACCGCGCTTTGGTGGTCAAACGCACTCGGGCACGGTTCAAACTGGCTAGTGTGAGTAAACCCTTAAACATTGTCAAATGACTCCCCATATTTCATAGCTATTTCCATTATGTTTTTAAATTCATCCAGTGTTTTCAGGTGAGCTGTAGGAAACGTAATTGTGCGAGTACATGCGCTTACAGTTGGAAAACACACAGTGGGCCCTATCTTGCACCCAGCGCAATTGACTTTGTACACCGACGCATGTTTCATTCCTATTTTGCACCCGCGCAAAGCGCGCTTTTCCCTCCACAGAAGCACGTCGCTAAACTAGGGAATGAACTTGCGCTCCCTGGGCGGTTCAGCGCAAAAAAGGAGGCGTGTTCCGGCGCAAACAATCCCTGGTGCTATTTTACTGTTCCATAAAACAATTGCGCCACTGGCCAGAAAAAACCTAGTCTAAAGTCAGTGGCGTGTTGCGCGTTGTTCATTATGCTATTTTAAGGGCGCATGCTTGACCATAATGTATAGCGTGCACAACGCGCATACACTTTGATTCTCTAATCTACACAGAAGCAGCAGTTTTCATTTTTGCAAATCATATTACGAACGATAGATAGATAGATAGATAGATAGATAGATAGATAGATAGATAGATAGATAGATAGATAGATAGATAGACAATTTATTATAAAAGCATACATCTAGCTTACACATTTACCCACATTATTATATACCTGTTTAACCGAAGCTAATTTGGGTGTGTTTCTCCATCCCCAAAGTCACTTATCTCTCTTTTACAGCCGTGACGAGAGCGTTGCTCTCCTCGGCTGTGAACCGCTCCACGTGTGCGCCTGGCAAATCCGCCGTTATAATAGCAATACGCCAAGGAAAAAGCGTGTCTGCTCTTAAAGGGAATGTGAGATGACGCTCTGATTGGTTTATTTCACGTTACGCCCAAACCACACCTATGAATAATGAAGCTACTTCAGACCAACCCCTTTTAGATTTGCGCCGGGCGCAAGAGTCATTTTTTCCTTAATAGCAACAGCGCCGAGACCCGCCCACAAAGTTACTTGCGCTTTGCGCTTTGACACTTGCGTTTCAGATCGTTAAAATAGGGCCCATGGTGTTTTGTGTCACAGTCGTGATTGAACTTCACAGTGATGTTGAAATCCTTCTGGTCACTGGGGAGAATAGGCTTATGTCTCTGGCCTGTCATCCACTGCATAACTTTACCTGCAGTCATTTGTTCAGCTTCACGGTCTTAAAAACAGGGAGGGATGGAGGCTTAAAGTTCTGTTAATCTTGTTTTCATTCCACTAAGTATGTTGTGCTATTATGATAATACATACCACGATCCTCAACTTCCTGTAGGAAATCTTGGAAAAAGTTCATTACATTTACTTCTTTGGTGTATTTCACAGAACCTTTGTCACTAAACACAGGGTGGCAATTCTCCAAAATGAAGCCTGCATCCACCTTAAATAAAAGAGATAGTGTTAGCATTTCTATATGCCTGTCACATTTAAAGGCATAGTTCACTTTGAAATTAAATTTTGGTATGTTTTAGCTTACCTCAAGGGCATCCAAGATGTAGGTGTCTTTGTTTCCGCAGTAGTTTCAATTTTGATATGTTTAGGTCAAACCGTTCTCGTCTGTCAGTCATATAATGCAGGTCTATGGTCACCACCTCAAAGAGCATGCACAGAGAAGTCCAAATTAAACAATTCCCCATCGTAAGTACACATTGATGGCCTAAGACACGAAACGAGCGGTTTGTGTGAGAAAACGAACAGTATTTATATCGTTTACCTCTTGTACACAACCAAGTCCAAGTGATCTGAGGGCGCGCGTTCTGGCTTAGTCTGCGCAAGACTCGATATAAATACTGTTCGTTTAACCTAAACAACTTCCAAATGATTTACGAATTTCAATGAGGGAAACATATTCCTAAAAATTTGAATTGTAAGCATTAAAAACAGGAAAAGACCGCAGCATTAACACAATCGATGCCACGTGGGCTACAACAACAATACTCACAAGCCATCCGCTAGCGTGGCCATGACCGAAATGACCCGCGCCTGACAACAAAGGCTAGCGAGCGTGCGCGAGAGAGAGAGAGCGACGCAATCACACTTCCTTAAATAACTTCCCACCTGGTTCCCCCCGGATATACGCTCAACAGCGCCATCCCCAGTACGGAATAGGAAAATACATTGACGACTGTCACATTCTTCCCCCCATGGAGAAAGATCCCCTAATAATCTGCAACATTAAATAGATATATGCTCATCAACAGGGAAATGTCAATACACGAAACCCTACAACAACAACAGCATAGAGCACTAGTTCCTGCCTTCAACATTTAGATTTCAGTCTTTTATAAATCATTGGGCCTTGCAATATGGAGTGCTAATTAATCCAGGACACAATTTGATCAATATTAAAACCCTAGAAAATCCTCATCATCTGACTCCTCAGTAAAAATTTTCAAGACTTTCTCCCTTTCCTTAAGATCAAACTCTGCAGCGGCGGGAAAGGCAGGCTTCAAATTGCACACATGGACTGTACGCAAGTCCTCTCCATTGTCCTCACGCACAACCCGATAATTTACTGGACCTAATTCTTCTACAATTCAATAAGGCCCAATCCATTTTGCTGCAAACTTGGCTGCAAATTGTTGAGAGGCCTTGGAAAGGGGATGTGCTTTCGTCCAAACCCTATCTTTCCTGGAGTAAGTCACATTCCTACGACCGGCATCATAAAAACGTTTCTGTTTCTCCTTAGCTCGAGACAAGTTCTTTTCTACGATCTCCTGCAAATCTTTAAGAACCCTGAGACTAGTCTGGTGTGGTTCTAGAACACGTTCAAAAGGTCCTTCTTTTTTTTTCTTGCAACCTTCTTTGCAAGAATAATTCTGCTGGGGAGTATCCAGTACTCTCCTGAACAGCAGAATTGATAGCATACCTCAACTCTGGCAAATAATGATCCCAATGATTATGCTCACCAAACACGTAAGATGATATCCCCTTAACGGTCTGATTCACACGTTCTGTGAAATTGGTTTGGGGATGGTATGCTGTTGTCAATTTTTGCACCACTCCCCACCTGCTACACAGCTCCCGCAAAATTTCAGAGGTAAATTGAGGACCTCTGTCCGACAACAAAAATTTCGGAGCACCCCACCGTGTCAATATTTCCTTCCTTAGCGTCTGTGCAATTGTCACAGCAGTAGCTTTTCGAAGTGGAAACAACTCCACCCAATGGCTATAATAATCTACTACCACCATTAACTGGGTGTTACCTTGCGTACTACGAGGCAACGGTCCCATAAGATTTCCCAGAACAATTCCCATGGTTCATGTGCTTCAGTCTGCTGTAACAGGCCCGCTGGTTTACGACACTCAGGATTACATTGTTGACAACTGACACAATTTTTAACAAACTCTGAAACATCCCCCCACATCTTTGGCCAAAAAGCAACTTCCATTAACCTTTTTTGCGTCTTATACCGACCAAAATGCCCACTTAACGGGTTGGAATGATATGCTTCCAACATAGTCTGGCGAAGGATCTGTGGGACATACACTTGGAAATAGGTTCCCTTGGAAGGATGAGTCACCTTCCGGTAAACCTTGTCCTCTAAAATAACAAATCCAGAACCAGACTCATCAGGACTCTGCATATTATCAACTATACTCTGATATACTCTTTGGACTTCTACATCTTGCTGCTGTGCTGTCCAGATACCCTCGTCAGAGAGAGGAAACTGCAAGACCAGACTATCTGAGGTTTGCTTAGTATAAGCAGCAACTATTGGAGTAGAGTCAGGGTTACTAATGCGGGACAAAGCATCGGGATCACTGTTAAGCTTTCCTTTATGGTATTCAAGAGTAAATTCAAACTCTTGCAATTTCAAAGCCTAACGAATCAGGCGAGAGTTTGCCTTGGTAGTGTTAAACACCCAAAGGAGATACGCATGATCAGTCACAACAATAAAAGACTTGCCCTCCAAATAATGCCGCCACCTCTCGACCGCCAAAACTACAGCCAAACACTCCCTCTCTGTGGTGGAATAATTCCTTTCTGCACCAGTAAGTGTACGGCTTGCATATGCAAATACTTCTTCAGTCGTACCAAATGTAGATGGTCGTTGACCAAGAACAGCACCCAAACCTGTTGAACTAGCATCTGTATAAACTATAAATGTGCAATCATGGTTAGGGTGTCCCAGTATTGGTGAAGAAGAAAGGTGCATTTTTAAATTCTCAAAAGCAGCCTGACAGTCAGCTGACCACTGGAAACGGACTCCTTTTCGTTTCAAGGCGTTTAAGGGTTCGGCAATAGCTGAAAAATTAGGGACATACCTATGATACCATCCACTCATCCCCAAGAACCGCTGAAGTTCTTTTAGATTTTTTGGTACAGGGAAGTTCTGGATCGCCTCTGTTTTAGCAGGATCTGCTTTCACCCCTTCGGTGGTCACCACATGGCCAAGAAACTTAATTTCTGTTAAACAGAAACTTAATTTCTGAGGTTTCAGAGTTAATCCTGCCTTTTGTAAACACCCCAAAACCCTCTGGAGATCTTGTATATGCTGACTGAAATTTGGTGAATAAATGACTATGTCATCTAGATAAACCAAACAACACTGTCCTAAACATTCAGCCAACACCCTATTCATGAGCCGTTGAAATGTGTCTGGTGCATTCTTCAAACCAAAAGGTAAAACCTTGAATTCATACAACCCAAAAGGGGACACAAAGGCAGTCTTAGCCATACTGTCTGGGTCCATTGCCACTTGTCAGTACCCGCTGTTAAGATCCAGAGTACTGAACACCTTGGCTCCAGCAAGTGACTCCATGCATCACTTTCACTCACAGCATTTAATCGTCGATAATCGACACAAAACCGCTGGCCTCCATCTTTTTTAGGAACCAGTACAATAGGAGATGCCCAAGGAGAATGAGATGACTGAATAATGTCTCGTGAAAGCATATCATCAATTTGATCCTTAACTATTTCCTTTTTATGTACTGGTAACCTATAGGGCTTTTGCGCCACAACCACATCTGTACGGACAGCGATCTTATGCTGAACCAGATGAGTTCTACAAAGAGAAGGAGTACATACTTCAGGATGATCATACAAAAGCGTAAAAAGAACATGAGATTCTTTGTCTGGTAAATTACTCTCATTGACTTTGCTTTGCACTAGCTCGACAAGATCTGTAACAGTTTTTTCCTGCACATAGTTCTCCATATACCCACTCCCTGACCACTCAAGCTGGACAGGAGGAACAGAGGAATAAAGAGAAGCAGTAGGTTTACAATCCACAGGTGGTTTACAAGACCTCCAAGAATCTCCCGAAGTAATTGGAGGCTGAAAGGGGAAAACACGATTTTCCAGGTCCCCTGAAAAACTGTACAACTAATCTTTAATATTAAGCTGCAAACCCGTCAACACTATAAAATCTAACCCCAGCACCATTGAATAGACAAGTTTCTGAGCTGGAAGGACTACTGTAGGAACCGGAAAATGCAAATCATGCAAATAAAAAAAATCAAGCATTTTCTGTCCAAGAGGAACAGTAGCATCACCATTAGCCAGATAAAGTGGTCCTTCACGCCATACATCAAGTTGCTCCTTAGGTCCTTTCATCTTGTTCCATAAATCAAAATGCAATAATGTGTAGGTGGCCCCTGTATCTACAAGCGCTTTCCCAGTGCAGTTCCTCACAGTTAAAGGAACAACTAACTGTTTAACCCCCTGAGGTCGACGGTATCGCCGGCGATACCAGCTCGCTTTTTTTTTATCAGTGTAAAAGAAACTCATGAATACTCTGTTGACTTTGATTTTCCATAGGAGTTCTATACATCAATCGATTCTGTTAAATGTGTATTATTTTTGTGTATACTCACAATAAAAACATAGTGTTGTTCTTTTCGACAAATAAAGAAAAATAAACACGAAGCGAGTTCTGCCTTCTCTCTGTCCGTGTAGTCCATTCTGAAACGCGTCCGAAAATGAACCATAACTCAGTGAATACTTCTCACACATACACGTGATATATGTCTTTATGAAGCTTGAAATCTCTTCTTTTAAATGAAGTAATTTATATAAAAAACAAATATTCTCATCTTGTGAAATCTGAATTAAAAGAGAGCGATTCCAGTCGACCTAATTAGAGCTAATTCAAATGTAATGTGACTCCGCCCACGGAGAGCGCACGCTATTCAAACGCAAATGGCTGAGGTAATCCGCGCAATCCTGTGAACGCCCCCATCAGCTCGAGAAAACCAAAACACAAGTTTATTCAGAACATTACTTGCTTACACCGTCTTGCAGCGCTGTGAGGAATAATGAGGAATACGAGGAATACGAGCTGAGGAATACTAGTAAGTTTTTCCTTCTCGGGTTTCTGTTTATTGACGAATGAACGGCATGCGCTCTGTTTTTTCTCCATTATGGACGCGAGCTCTAAAAAAAACACTAAAAGACTTTCAAACTTTCACAGAGACCTCAAAACAAAAAGTACAAATCCTTTCTTTAAAACGAATTTCGTTTTGTATCAATTGTATCTTAATTTTAATATTTTTTTCATTAACAACTTTCCTGGATTTAAAGTAAATAAGCCTATCGTCAACGAATGATGATGTTTTAGCAAACTGTATTGCTATACTGAGATGAGTAAAAATCGACTGAAATATGTTGAAATAAAATGTTGGCTATTTGTATAAGCAACGTAAACTGCAAATTAACATTTATATGCCCTAATATTTCATGAAAACAACTTTACAGTCAGGCGAAATATGAAAGACAACATTTTGTTTAGTAGATTTGGGTACAGTTTTTACTGTAGAATATACTGCCTCGTCAAATAAGCTTTTGTTTAGCAATTTCTATATATAAAATAGCCTAATATTTTTGTCAAAAATAAAGTCATCAACTAAGATGTTAGCTCTTCCAATGTTGGCTATATTCAAAGTAATGAATACATAGATAAAATGTAGGCCTATAATCTTTCTTTTTTTTACAAAGAAAGAGTACACTTGAAATATTGTTGAAATTGTAATTATTGTTGTAATTGTAACCTTTTTAATAAAATAGCACAACATATGTACAAGATAGATGTAAGCAAAATCTTAAATGGTCAATATAAGTCTTCTTCTAAATATCTTTTGTCCAAGCATTGTGGCTCAGCCAGTTTCACACCTGTGTGAATGGCTCATCATTATACAGAGTCATTATGCAGAGTGGGTGGTAATTCAGGTGAAAACCACTCCTCGTTCACGCCCCCTCGCATATTGGCTTTCCAAGCAAAACCTGTTTTACATCAATTTAAATCAATGTATGGTTTTATTTGAACGATAAAGCAAGACTATTTTCACATAATTTTGAAGAAAAAACTATAGGCGACGACATCCATTGGTCAAAAGTCTTATTGACACATATTTACTATGTGTTTTGTGGCCTTATTTCAGAAATTTTAGTTTTTAGTTTTTTCAATATCCACGCATAAACATTATTCTCTCAAAAATTAAAACATGTACATACACGTGGCTCACATATTATGGTAGCCCTGTTTGTGCTTTATAGAGTGAATTTCCACCTTTGCCCTTAATATGTTTATAAGCAACTGAAAAAAGCACAAATGTCAGGGCATGTCAGAACATCTCAAGGGCCCAGAAAACCGCTCAGACTCCAGAGGGTTAAGAGCTACATGGCCAACTCTCTTGTCCTGTCTGCTACTAGTTGGATCTTTCTTTTCAAGTCGTTGAACATCATAAGCAGATACTACACCTCGTTGATGACTACGACCCTGGGGTTCTCTACCACCCTGTGCGTGCCCTCCAGAGTGTTTTCCACTCAAAGAAGCCTTAAAATTAGGACAAGAACCTGGAGAATGATTTTCATGACATCTCCAACACAATAAGCTTGGATTTCGTTGCTCTGAAGGCAAGATAGCTTTTGGTTATATCTCTTTTATTTTTTCTAGCCTGTGAATTCTGGTCAAATGTAGTGCTCTTGGACAACTGAAGCTGATTATACTTTCTCTGATGATCATAATCCCTTTCTATTTGAGTTCCCAGCCTCACTAGTTCCTCAACAGTCTATGCACGACCTCGAAGCTGACTAGCAAAACAAGGGTTCATAGCTTTTAAAAGAGCTTTTAAAACCTCATCCTCAGTAGCTTCCTTTTTCCAAAGCTTAAACAAAGCTTGAAATGAGAAAGTAAAATCACGAACACTTTCATTTACTCCTTGTAACCGATTTCGTACTTGATCCTCCAACAGGTCTTGATCGTCTTCTGGCAAAAAGACAGCTAAAAAAGCTTGCTGAAAACTTTCCCAAGTGTCAACTTTAAATCTCACTGTCTCCCACCAATCACGGGCAGAAGAAATCAGAACACTACGCATTGTTGCAAGAATTTCACTATTTGACATTGGTCTAAGAGCCAAGAAATCTTTACATCTTTCCAAGTAAACTAGTGGATCGTTCTCATCATGCACCCCCCCAAAGGATGGAAATATCATCTTAATAGGCAGGACACTGCCACAGGTCAAATTAGATGGAACAGAAACCTGACTGACCAAGTCACCAGTATTACATGGTACAGTTGAACCTAAACATACCTGAGAAGGAGTAGGGGCAACATCCTCCCGTTCAACTATCTTACTGTCAAGTTGCGGGCTTTTCTGCATAAGGGCATCAAGAGAAGTTTGCATAGTAAACACTTGCTGCTTCAGACTGCATACTTCTCCTTGCAACTCCTTTCCACCTACACCCTGTTCTTTGATAGCTGTTTTAAAAGAAGAAAGTAATGAATTATTAGCATCATCAACCAATTCCTTAAACTCGGTACATGACTGTTTTGCATTCCACTTAATGGCATCAAATGTTTGATTGGTAAAATTCTTCATTCGATCATTAAGAACCTCCAAAAAATCAGTTTGCGCCTTTTCAACTAGTGTTAATGTCTCTTTAGGAATGTCTCTAGCACAAAGTTTAGCATTTTCCTCAAACCATTTTTTCTGCCAGGCTACAGTGTCCACAAATACACTTTTCAGTGAATCAATTGCTTGAGAAAATATAGTTAAATCATCTGCTTGGTTCCCTGAACCAATCAGAGGGACACCAAGAAATGGTTGTTCTAAACCTGTGTCATCGTCTAATAAAGACCGCTCCACATCCCGAGGAGTGGAAGGGCTATCATGAAATGGCCCCAGTCTGCTATCATCTCCAGATCCAGTAAAATTTATGAGAGGAGAACAGGGTTCCATAATTACACAAATAATCACAATAGGCCAATAAACACACAACATCTGAGGGTCCCTGTTCGGGGGCGCCACTTCTGTGACGGTATTTGGCCTTAAAGGATTGGGTTCGGGCGCCAGGGGTAAAAACCACCACAATTATTTAATTAATCCCTCATTAGAAACACTACACATATATGGGATTAATATCCTGCCATGATTCAAAACTGAAAATAAAGTTCTGAAAGGTTGAAACTAAGTGTTCGAAAACTCAAAATCTTACAAAAAACAGTTTTGCAAGATCGAAAAATAAGATTTGCAAGCTTGCAAAATGTAAAAAAATAAAAATATCTCTGCAAACATTATGTTGTTTTTGAGATTTCCTTCTTCAGAACTGCAAAAAAAATTTTTACGATGTTGCGCAAACAATTTTTCAGAGTTTCACATTTGTCAGTGTTCTCCCACTGTATTAGTTTGTTTTCCAGGGTTGAAACCTTGTAAATGGTGATCTGAAAACTGGTGTGCGAATGTGTGAAAAAAAGTTTTGAAACTCTGAAAACAGAGTTTTGCAGGCTTGCAAAGTGGTAAAAAAAAAAAATCTCTGCAAACATAATTTTGTTTTTGAGTTTTCCTTCTTCAGAAGTGCAACACTCTTTTTTTACGGTGTTGTGCAATCATTTTTTCAGAGTTTCGAATTTGTCACTGTTCTCCCAGTGTATAGTTTGTTTTCCAGATTTGAAACCTTGTAAATGGTGATCTGAAAACTGGTGTGCGAATAGGTGAAAAAAAGTTTTGAAACTCTGAAAACTGAGGTTCGAAAGGGCGAAACTTATTACATTACATTACATTTGCACTCCTATTGCATACTATTTTTTCAGAGCTGAGTTTACAACACCCACTTTGCGGAGATACGGCCACACAGTTGCGAGCTTGCGACTCACGTGATTTGTGGCAGCGTTGTCACGCAGCTCTGCTCTGAAACTCTGAAACTCAGACTGAGCGAAAATGAAGCTTCGCAACTTCGCAACTTCAGAAAAAGCCTGGAGGGAGGGCCGTCTGCTCTTGGCCAATGCTTTGATGTCTGCTGACGTACAGTCCAGTCACAAGTCGTATTTACTGGAAAGGTGGGATTGACCGACTGCTCCGCCAATGACGAAAGCCAAAGTATTCATAAACTGATTGCACACTGGCACGTCAAAAGCGTGCGTTTCAGCCAACACGCGATTTGCCAAAAGCGCGCGTTCTTAATGTGCGTGGCCACGGAAACGTGTGATGTGCTATTTAAAACGATCTGCTATTTTATGATTAATAAAAATGTTTTTAACCACTATTTTTAAGACTGCTCCTCCCTGACACCCGTGGGACACTTGCCATTCTACATTTATAACAATAATATCTTAGTCTAAACCTAAAGTAATCTTGAAAAACTACATATAATTTAAAAGCTTTCAGACTCTATTATTCATATTTGAAGACTAATTATCAAAAGAAATGACAGCAGTAGTAGCCTGGCTAACGTCAGTACCTCGTCTCATTCTCAAAATCTGGTCCATGGTGTCCAGGCTGCCTAGCAGCGTGAAAAACAAGGCAGCATGGGGAAACCCAGGCTACAGCAGTAGATAAATGCCTATAGATTCTTCATTTGTGATGTGGAGGCAAACTATAACACGCTTTGATTCTTTCCGTACATTTTTATGTGTTTTAGAGATTAAATTCAAATCAAATATTAACATTTCTGCCCAAACTATTTCTGAATAGGATGTCTATTGTCTACTTCATAAATATTTGGAATAGTATGGAAATATAAGGTTCAGATCACTAAAAAACATATATGGAAATCGAAGAGTCATCGGTGGAGTCTGGATGTCATCTAGTGGAAAAGTTTGGTACTGCGCACAATAAAATCTTTCCTAAAGCTCATTTATTGAGACATCAACCTAAAATCTGGCCCAGAACTTGTCCAGATATTAGCACTGATTTTCTTGAAGTTTTAGGGTTGAAAATGGTTTGTAAATATATATAAAAAACAACATGTTACTTCATAACTTTTTAAAAATTTAATTTAACAACTTTGTTTTACTTTACTAATCTGAGAAGTGTACCCTTTTAGTACCCTGTTCGCAGTGCATTAAGTAATGTTAACAAATACTATAGATTTGTTACTTTTTATTTTAATAATTAGTAAACGTTGTAAACATTAACAAAGATCAATAATATATGAAACCTTATTTTAAATTGTTACCGAAATTACAACTGGAAAATTTGCGAGATGTGTCTCAAACGAAGGGATTAGGGGATTGTCCGAGGTGCTGAAATAAAAAACTGTCTGTTTTCTTTCTTCTTTTTTTTCTTTTCTTTTTACCTAAATGATAACTATTGGATTATAATAACTCACCGATTATAATCCTCTCCTCTGTCAAATTTGCCATCGATAATTCCATGCTGTTTTGCTTGGGTTTAATGATAATACAAGAGTCCTAAACCACATATAGGGACAAAAGCATGACAGACTCAAGCAATGACGCCTTCGACGTGCGATAGGAGAACAGGGAACGAGCACGTTCTTTTCGCCTGTTTGGACACTTCACACACGTTTGCACATATGTTTGGTTTACCTGTTTACACGTTCATAACATGTGGTCTGACGTTAGCCAGGCTACTACTGCTGTCATTTCTTTTGATAATTAGTCTTCAAATATGAATAATAGAGTCTGAAAGCTTTTAAATTATATGTAGTTTTTCAAGATTACTTTAGGTTTAGACTAAGATATTATTGTTATAAATGTAGAATGGCAAGTGTCCCACGGGTGTCAGGGAGGAGCAGTCTTAAAAATAGTGGTTAAAACATTTTTATTAATCATAAAATAGCCGTGGCCACGCACATTAAGAACGCGCGCTTTTGGCAAATCGCGTGTTGGCTGAAACGCACGCTTTTGACGTGCCAGTGTGCAATCAGTTTATGAATACTTTGGCTTTCGTCATTGGCGGAGCCAATGGAAAGGTCAATCCCACCTTTCCAGTAAATACGACTTGTGACTGGACTGTACGTCAGCAGACATCAAAGCATTGGCCAAGAGCAGACGGCCCTCCCTCCAGGCTTTTTCTGAAGTTGCGAAGTTGCGAAGCTTCATTTTCGCTCAGTCTGAGTTTCAGAGTTTCAGAGCAGAGCTGCGTGACAACGCTGCCACAAATCACGTGAGTCGCAAGCTCGCAACTGTGTGGCCGTATCTCCGCAAAGTGGGTGTTGTAAACTCAGCTCTGAAAAAATAGTATGCAATAGGAGTGCTAATGTAATGTAATAAGTTTCGCCCTTTCGAACCTCCGTTTTCAGAGTTTCAAAACTTTTTTTCACCTATTCGCACACCAGTTTTCAGATCACCATTTACAAGGTTTCAAATCTGGAAAACAAACTATACACTGGGAGAACAGTGACAAATTCGAAACTCTGAAAAAATGATTGCACAACACCGTAAAAAAGAGTGTTGCACTTCTAAAGAAGGAAAACTCAAAAACAAAATTATGTTTGCAGAGATTTTTTTTTTTTTTACCACTTTGCAAGCCTGCAAAACTCTGTTTTCAGAGTTTCAAAACTTTTTTCACACATTCACACACCAGTTTTCAGATCACCATTTACAAGGTTTCAACCCTGGAAAACAAACTAATACAGTGGGAGAACACTGACAAATTTGAAACTCTGAAAAATTGTTTGCGCAACATCGTAAAAAAATTTTTTGCAGTTCTGAAGAAGGAAATCTCAAAAACAACATAATGTTTGCAGAGATATTTTTATTTTTTTACATTTTGCAAGCTTGCAAATCTTATTTTTCGATCTTGCAAAACTGTTTTTTGTAAGATTTTGAGTTTTCGAACACTTAGTTTCAACCTTTCAGAACTTTATTTTCAGTTTTGAATCATGGCAGGATATTAATCCCATACACATAAGGGTTGACAATCAATTATGAAATAACAGACCATGGAACCACAAGAAATTTAAGGGAAAAGAAGTTTTCTATTCAAATTCCATTCCAGTCATATTACCACTCAGTACATCAAAACATTCAGTTAAAAAAAAAAAATAAACGAAGGAAAAAAAACGAATTAAACAAAACACCTATTAATTTCAGGCCCAGAAACATTTACCTTTTAATTACCTCACAACAATACATGAATGACAGATAAATCAAATAAATAACTCATGTAATTAACTGCAATGCAAGAAGCATTTACCTTTTAATTACCTCACAACAATAAATGAATGTCAAATAAATCAAATAATTAATGTAATTAACTGCAATGCAAAAAACATTTACCTCTTAATTACCTCACAACAATAAATGCATCAAAATACAACACAAGCAGCCTCATAAGAGAAAAACGGGCATAAGGAAAAAACGTTTGCTTACCATGTCACTCATAAAACTACTGGGCCTGAAATGCAATTCATTACATCAAACACAATTTTTACAAAAATAATTCGGCAACTCGAGCGCCAAAAATAACCCCAAAAGAAAACCCTCCCTACACCAAAACCTCCTCAAAACATATTACCTATAATGCCCTGAATTAGCGTCTAAACCACAACATACTGGATTGGAACAAGCTCTCTCTCAAACGCTCCATTTACCCGCAAAACACCGAATCGCTCTAAACAACTTCCAAATGATTTACGAATTTCAATGAGGGAAACATATTCCTCAAAATCGGAATCGTAAGCATTAAAAACAGGAAAAGACCGCAGCATTAACACAATCGATGCCACGCGGGCTACAACAACAATACTCACAAGCCATCCGCTAGCGTGGCCATGACCTAAATGACCCGCGCCTGACAACAAAGGAAAGCGAGAGCGCGCGCGAGAGAGAGAGCGACGCAATCACACTTCCTTAAATAACTTCCCACCTGGTTCCCCCCGGATATACGCTCAACAGCGCCATCCCCAGTACGGAATAGGAAAACACATTGACGACTGTCACATGTCTGCTTTAAAATATAAAACATACATTTTATAATAAACTAAATTAAAGGTGCAATACGCAAAAATTTTTGTCCTCTAGAGGGCGCTATATTCCAAACAACAACAACGGCGTAGTTTGATGACGATGTGTAGGAGCGTGGAATGATGGGAACTGTTGTTTTCAACTCCACCGGGGATATTGAGTCAGACGGGAATCGAATAATCATTCATGGATGAGGTAAAGTTCTATTTTTATAAATGTTGTGTTTAATGACATGCTGTTGTTTAATTAAAATGAATTAACCGCAAGAAAAGTAAGGTTTAATACTAAATCGGTTATCATAGATGTTACTGTATTTGTCGAATTCATTGTTGTGATAACGAGGCGCAGTTTTACGTGTTCTAAACAATTGATGTAAAAGTACATTCGAACATACCCACATCATTTGCCAAAATACTGATTAATCTTTATGTATAACACATGCTATATTTATTTACATGGCCATAAACACCAGACGTGATAAACAATGTCAATAAACTAAACCTAAAGCAATAATACTTTCCTTACATAAACATAACTATTACCGAATGCTACATTTGGAATATATAAAATTTAAGCATGCTGATTTGCAACGTATATGTGACTTAGGATTATGCACTCTACATAACTATGTAAAAGTGAAAACATTATATACATTTTCAAGTTTATTTTTATGTATATCTATGTATTGTCAGCTGCCATGTCATATCTGTTTGTACAATTATTTATATTTGCTTATGTGTTATGTTGCAGGAAGACACAGATAGATCCTCATTGGATGTATCCATGTCAAATACTGATGAGACCTGGAGTCCTCCCCAGAGCAGCTGGCATGAAGCATCACATGGAAGAACAAAAGGTGGAGACAGAGGAAAAAGAAAAGGGATGGGAAGAGCAAAAGGGATTGGAAGAGCTTACAGAGTGGAAGAAAAAACTGGAGCGGTTGAACTCAGCAGTGTAACAAGAGGAAGAACATCAAGTAGACGTAGAAGGTCTACAGGGGGAAGACAAGCAGCAAGAGGAAGAGGAAACACTGCATCATCTGGACTGTGCGAAGAGGACAGATTGAGGGTGTCTAGGCTGCAAGAGGACAGGATGTTGATGACACAGGTGAGTATTGACATACTTCAAGTATCCAAAATAGTTTCAGCATTTGGCATTAACTTATGAAATGTGCAATTTCAGAATCTTATAGGAAATATGAATGTGGCTGAAGCTCAAGGACTCTTGATTAGAGTAATGAATAGAGAACCAGGCCTCATCTTTGATGTCCTCCAACCACCTGCTCATCAAGAGGAACACCAATTACCGGATGTACCTCGATGGTGTTCTTGCACAAGATGCATTGAAATGCCATCTGATATAGAAAAAAAATGTTGTGGCATGACAGACAGCACATGTGTAAGCATGTTGCCCCACATGTCGTTATACATATTGGATGAGCAGGTATTGCGCTTGTCACGCCGTTTAAGAAATGACATTTATGCAATTCATGACACACAGGAGCCTGGGGATGACAACCGGGAATACCGCTATGCTGCTTACAGAAATTTTGTCTTGTGGCAGTGTGGTTCACTTGGGGCGGGAAACCGCATTGTCATCCCTAGCTGCTGTGTGCGCAGAGTCCGTGAGAAATTCCCTGACCCAAATGGGCAGTACACTGGATTCATCGCTGCTGTGTTGTAGAAACATGCTGCTTAGTCAGGTTCACCTATAAACGGGTATTTATGTTTAAAGGACTTGTTTATTTTGTTTAGTTGTCATTTATAATTATTTATTCAATGTTACATTTTTATTTATATGCTGTCTTACCTGTTTGGTAAAAAAATAGTTTGCCACTGTTCAATTTAAAATGTTTGTATTACAAATATAAAGAATATGTTATTCTTTATTTGCTGCGTTCTTCTTAAGAACCTGTTTAGAAGAGTGATATTGTAAATAAAACAACTGTTTTTGTTTTTTTGGTAAGATTTATTTATAACAAATAAAAAAAAATTGTGTGAAATGATTTACCATTTATTTACATATTTGATAACTTTTCTAAGGTGTCAGTTACAAACATTTTTAGGTATATGCATCAAGTTTCAGGATAAAATTAAACTATAAAATTGTTTGGCTGACTAAGTTGAAGGTAGACTTCTGAACTTGTGGGTTCAGATTGCTGAGGTTTTAGCTCACTGCTTGTCTCTTGACTCTGGTAGTGTAGAGCTTGCTCCTTTTTGAAAAAAGGAAAGAAAAAAAGAAACAATTAAAATTGTATATAAATTAATAAGTGCAATTTATAAATGAAGCCTAACATTGCACTGATCGATAACACTAGTAAATAAAATAGAGAGTTGTAATACAATCTGTTCTAAATTACGATAAATAACATATTTTAGATGTATATATAGATTTGCATAATTATCCTAAAACATACATCTTAGCTAAGATTTTTTGCTGTACATACCTATGCCTCTACTGACATGTGACTCCAGAATGCTGTCAATCGAAGGAGGTTGGACACTTGGAAGGAGGCCTAGTGTCCTGGGGTCCTCAGGCCTTGGAACCCTACGCCTTGGCATCCCCACATCAGCCTGGAGTCTTGCGCGCACAATTTCCGCTTGCAGATCAGGAATGTAACTGTAGTCTTTAGCCATCTTCAAGGCATATACAGTCCATCTACCAGTTTTCTTCTGGAACTGTCTGCGAAAGCTGTAATGAAAAATAATTTGTATTTAGACAAAAAAAATTACGCAGAAATAAATGGATAATAAGACGCATTCGAAGGACGAAATATCAAGTTCAACAGAAAGTTCTGTGTGATAGAAAATATATTTTTTAAATCTTACATCTTTTGGCCATTTTTGTTGAGCATTGGCGGTCGATCTATATGGTGGTTATAATCCAGGGCTGCGAGTAGAATTCTTGCCTCGTAGACCAGTGGTGAGAAGCTGAACCGCTTGCTGACGTACATCAACAAGTGATTGTGGAATGATTCCAGCTCACAGGTTGATCTGGAGAAATAAATTAGCCTATGTTCATATTTCGAGTAGTATTCAAAACATTGATCACAGTGATGACTACTGGTTACTAATTCCATTTTGAAACAGACATGAAGGTGCTTCCATAAGTTACCTGAAAGGTAGATATCGATGGACATTTCTGAGCCACCTCTTTTTTAGAACTATTGTTTCCAGTGCCTTGTGAGCTTTGGAACCACTCTCCAGCCATTGCTTGTCTTGTATTTCTGGCAGGCTACCGTGCAGGCAGTGACCAAGATACCATTCGTGCTCATTTGTGACATGGTGCAGTACACTGCTCCATAGTTTCTAAAAAACAAATCTTGTAATCAAGACCATACAGTCGAAGAACAAATAAAGCATAGATATTGTAATGTGCTTTATAATGAGTTTGCTGTGCACAAATAGAATCTTATCCTAAAACACTGAATCTCACTGCACATAGAAGCATTGTACTAGATGCATGCAAGTTTGCTACATGGAAATGTTGTTGTATTTAGTCACAGGAAAAGATGACTACTGGTAGATATATTACTTACAATGAACTGCTGTACCGTGTCTGCCTTCTTACAACAGAACCAGAAGTGATTCACTATGTGCTTGACCCAGTGCAGTAGGATCTTTTGTCCAGATTGCTGTGCCTCCTAAGTATGCATATAACAGATGTGGTTCAGTACATTTTAGAATAAAAACATTTTCATAACAAATCTGAAAAAAACAATATAGGTTCGAGTATTTTATAAAAATGAAAAAAGAAGTAAACATACTGCAGTAATCATCTTGGCTAAATTCTTTGCTCCATGCCATATGTCCCATGAGTGCACAACTCCAGTGTCCTTATATCGCCCAGTTGTTGGATCTTGTAATGAAAAGCAAAACAACAGACTATTCATACACATTTGCTGAATATCAAATTTATATTTTCCTTGTACATAATAGGTCAACAACTACCAACTTACTCATAACAGATGCGATTTGTGCATGAGCGTCGGTGCATATTTCTGAAATCCGCACTTCGCGAAGAAGCTTGTCCATTGTGGCTACAAAAGCCTCTTTCTCCATTATGACAGAATTACGGCTGGTCTGTGTCATGACTCATGAAGCGGAAGCAAATATGCAAGTACTCTTTTATTGAGGGTCAATAAACACAAAGCAAATTCACGGGTGGGCTGGTGGCGCAGGGACTTGATGGTCAGCGTGATGGTGAAGACAGGTGACGGTGAATCCAGAGAGGTGAACATCCAACACGACGAACACCGAACAGGAACACGATCAGGAACAGGAACAGGACTGGAATGGCACACGACGACACACACTGAAGACACCAAAACAACGATCTGACAAAGAAAGGAGAGTGCGATGAGTCTTTATAGCTGAATGAATTGGCAGCAGCTGGTGAGGGGAATGAGATCAGGTGGAGCGCTGATCAGCTGAAATGAGCAGCCACGCCCACTCACACACACCCACACACACAGAACAACAAATACACGAGACACGAAGAAAACAGTGAATTCATGAACCGTGACAGTACCCCCTCTCCTAGGAACGCCTCCTGGCGTCCCCAGACTCCCTTACCTGTCGATTGAAATCATCGATAAGAGAGTGATCCAGGATGTCTCTAGCAGGAACCCAACTCCTCTCCTCCGGACCGTAACCCTCCCAGTCCACCAAGTACTGGAATCCGCGTCCCCTCCGCCTTGAGTCCAGAATACGATTAACCGAATACGTAGGTTCCCCTTCTACGAGACGCGGCGGGGGAGGAACCGGGGCAGGCGGATTAAACTGAGAATGAAACACGGGCTTAATTTTGGAAACATGGAAGACGGAATGAATCCTCCTGTACACTGGAGGGAGTTTGAGGCGGACTGCCACCGGGCTAATGATCTTGGTGACAGTGAATGGGCCAATAAATTTGGGAGCTAGTTTATTAGAGACGGAGCGGAGAGGAATGTTCTTAGTAGAAAGCCACACTTTTTGACCAACGACGTATACGGGAGGCCTAGACCGGTGGCGATCGGCTTTAGCCTTGGTGCGCGCTCCCGCTTGGAGTAGAGTCTCGCGGGCTCTAGTCCAAGTGCGATGACACCTCTGGACAAAGGCGTGAGCGGAGGGGACCGCGACTTCAGATTCCAGACTAGGAAAAATTGGTGGCTGGTAACCTAGACTACACTCAAACGGCGATAGGCCCGTCGATGATACTGGTAAAGAATTGTGGGCGTACTCCACCATTGACAGTTGTTGGCTCCATGAGGAAGGATTCTTGGAGACCAGACATCGCAACGTTCTCTCCAAATCCTGGTTGGCTCTCTCAGTTTGGCCATTGCTCTGGGGATGGAACCCTGAGGACAGACTAACCGTCGCCCCCAGTAATCTACAAAATTCTTGCCAAAATTTGGACACAAATTGGGGTCCTCTGTCGGAAACCACGTCTGTCGGGAGGCCATGTAACCGAAAGACGTGGTTAACGACTGTTAACGCTGTCTCCTTGGCTGAGGGTAATTTGGGCAAGGGAATGAAATGGACCGCCTTCGAGAATCGGTCCACCACGGTCAAAACTACCGTGTTACCCTGAGAGGGTGGGAGGGCGGTAACAAAATCTAGTGCGATATGGGACCAGGGTCTCGAAGGGATCGGCAGCGGTTGAAGGAGCCCATCTGGGGGTCGATTGGAAGTCTTACCAACGGCACAAACAGAGCAAGCCAAAACAAAACTGTGAACGTCACGAGCCATGCGTGGCCACCAAAATCGTTGCTTAACTAAGGACGTAGTGCGACTGACTCCTGGATGACAAGCCACATTGGAACAATGACCCCACTGAATGACGTTGGACCGTAATTCCTCTGGCACAAATAAACGGTTCGGTGGACAACCGGGCGGAGGCGTTACCCCTTCTAAGGCCGTCCTGACCTTCGATTCGACCTCCCATGAGAGTGTGGAGATAATTAGGGTCTCCGGAAAAATGCCCTCGGGAGTAGACGGGCGATCGGAATGGTCAAAAATGCGTGACAAAGAATCAGGCTTGATGTTCTTGGAGCCCGGGCGGTACGAGAGAGTAAAGTCAAAACGTCCGAAAAAAAGTGCCCACCGAGCCTGCCTAGAGTTCAATCTTTTAGCGGTTCTAATGTATTCCAGATTCTTATGATCGGTCCAAACGATAAAAGGTACCCCCGACCCTTCTAACCAGTGACGCCACTCTTCCAATGCTAACTTGACTGCCAACAACTCTCTGTTACCAATATCATAATTACGTTCGGCAGGGGACAAACGATGAGACAAAAACGCGCACGGATGCATTCTGTCGTCTGTAGAAGAACGTTGGGATAACACTGCACCTACCCCCACCTCTGACGCGTCGACCTCCACCACGAACTGACGTGAAGGATCAGGGGTAACTAAGATGGGGCTGAAACAAAGCGGCCTTTCAGTTTGGCAAACGCAGCCTCAGCTGCGTCTGACCACCTGAACGTGGTTCTGGGGGAGGTCAAGGCAGTCAGAGGTGAGGCTAGTTGGCTGAAATTGCGAATGAACCGCCGGTAGAAATTGGCGAACCCCAGAAACCTCAGTAGGGCCTTACGGGAATCTGGACTTGGCCAATCCACCACAGCCTTAACCTTCTCAGGATCCATACGCATCCCCTCAGACGACACAATGTACCCTAAGAAAGGAACAGACTGTGCATGAAAAGCGCATTTCTCCGCCTTGACAAAAAGCCCATTCTCTAGCAACCTCTGAAGCACTCGTCTGACGTGCTGAACGTGTTCCTGGAGAGACGAAGAAAAAATCAATATGTCATCCAGGTAGACATAAATGAACTGATCGACCATGTCTCTCAGCACGTCATTGACGAGTGCCTGGAAGACCGCTGGGCTATTGGACAGCCCAAAAGGCATAACCAAATATTCAAAGTGCCCCCTGGGGGTGTTAAAAGCGGTCTTCCATTCATCCCCCTTCCTGATGCGGACCAAATGATAAGCATTACGTAAGTCCAACTTTGTGAAGACCGACGCTCCCTGCAACCTCTCGAAGGCTGAAGACATCAACGGCAAAGGGTAAGTGTTCTTTACTGTGATGTTATTCAACCCTCGGTAGTCAATGCAAGGTCGCAGAGAACCGTCCTTCTTCCCCACAAAAAAGAACCCCGCCCCCGCTGGAGAAGAGGAAGGTCGGATGAATTTGGATGCCAGAGAATCAGAAATATATTTCTCCATGGCCTCCCTCTCGGGAACAGACAGAGAGTAAAGCTTGCCCTTAGGCGGAGACGTACCTGGCAGTAGATCTATCGCACAGTCATAGGGACGATGTGGAGGGAGAGAAGCAGCCCGAGACTTACTGAACACTTCCTTCAGGTCCAGATACTCCGTGGGCACGTTTGACAAATCCACTGCCTCCTCCTGTAATGCAGAAACAACAACAGACGGACAAGCAGACACAAGACAGGACTCATGACATAAACTGCTCCACTCCAACACTGATCTCTGCTGCCAGTCTATCTTGGGGTTATGTTTGATAAGCCAGGGGTGACCGAGAACAACAGGTGCGAGGGGGGAATCCAGGATGTAAAATGAGGTAGTCTCTGTGTGATTTCCGGATACAGTGAGTGTGATGGGTCCAGTGGTGAAAGAAATGGTAGGAAGAGCTTGACCGTTGAGGGCGTGGACAGCAATAGTGTGGGTGAGGGGTAACAGAGGAACGTGGATCTTGTGAGCGAATGTGTAGTCCATGAAGTTACCTTCTGCCCCAGAATCCAAAAGTGCTAGACAGTCGTGAGTGTTGGCTGACCATCTAAGTCTTACCGGGAGGAGTGTAGATGTAGATGAGGTCTTCTCAGCGGAGATCCCACCCGACAGTAGCCTCAGATTTACTGCCGGGCTTGCCCTTTTACCGGGCAGTTGTACGCGAAATGGCCAGCAGTCCCACAGTACAGGCAAAGGCCCTGGGATCTCCGCTTTTCCTTCTCCTCCCGGGAAAGCCGAGCTCGCCCGACCTGCATGGGCTCGTGATCGTAGACGGGGCTGACCGCGTCCCCGCCGCTGGCTTGCGTGTTCTCAGTGGCTGCAGAAGCCCGAGCTGGAAGCTTCATCCGTTCCACTCGGGAGAGACGTGAATCCACGCGAAGCGCCAGATCAATAAGTCCGTTGGGTGTAGCGGGTAAATCCAAGGCGTAGATTTCCTTCAGGACGCGGTCAGCCAGCCCATGCAGGAACATGTCCCACTGCGCCTCCTCGTTCCATTGACACTCAGCCGCCAGGGTCCGGAACTCAATGGCATAATCAGATACAGATTTACCTCCCTGCTTGAGATCCGCCAGGGTTCGTGCTGCTTCTCTTCCCGCGACCGCGCGGTCAAACACCATCTTCATCTCGGCGGCGAGTGTCTGGAACGAGGCACAGCACGGATCTTGATTCTCCCACACCGCCGTCCCCCAAAGAGCTGCCCTCCCAGTCAGCAGTGTGAGCACGAACGCCACTTTGCTCTGTTCGGTGGCAAATGTTCTGGGCTGCAGAGAAAAATGCATTGAACAGCGTGTTAGAAATGCTCTGCAAAAGTTCGGCTCACCACTATATGACTCAGGAACCGGTAGGCGGGGTTCTGACTGGGGGACACTCGGTGGTGGTACTGGGGGAGCGGGCGGTGCGGGTGGTGGCGCAGTGGGAGCTCGTAGTTGTTGCAGCTGCTGGGTGAGCTCGGACACCTGCGCCACGAGAGCTTGAATGGCCCGACCCGACTCATTAGACGTCCTCTCCTGGGCCTCTATCCGAGAAATGGTGGCTCTGATGAAGTCATCCAGAGGAGAAGAGGATCCACTTGCTGCTCCCATCGCTTGGTCAGATCGTTCTGTCATGACTCATGAAGTGGAAGCAAATATGCAAGTACTCTTTTATTGAGGGTCAATAAACACAAAGCAAATTCACGGGTGGGCTGGTGGCGCAGGGACTTGATGGTCAGCGTGATGGTGAAGACAGGTGACGGTGAATCCAGAGAGGTGAACATCCAACACGACGAACACCGAACAGGAACACGATCAGGAACAGGAACAGGACTGGAATGGCACACGACGACACACACTGAAGACACCAAAACAACGATCTGACAAAGAAAGGAGAGTGCGATGAGTCTTTATAGCTGAATGAATTGGCAGCAGCTGGTGAGGGGAATGAGATCAGGTGGAGCGCTGATCAGCTGAAATGAGCAGCCACGCCCACTCACACACACCCACACACACAGAACAACAAATACACGAGACACGAAGAAAACAGTGAATTCATGAACCGTGACAGTCTGCCTTTTATCGATAGTGACAACAGAGATGATTTCCTTAGAATCATTCTCCATTGCTGTGTACGAGCAATACTGGGCACAGTATCCGGGGCTATCCATTCGTCCATCTGCTGTGTAGTGCACAATAAATCAATAAATGAGATTTGATTTCATATTTCAGAAAAATGCATTAAAAAAAATTTAAACAAGAGGCTAAAAAATTATTGAAGTGTAATAATACTTTAAAAAAATGTTTAAAATATTTTCAGCACATAGAATGACATGTAGGTATTGCATAGATTTTTTTTTTAAATGCCATAGAACATACCTAATACAACTACACCATCCTTACTCTTCATACGTTGAATTGCAGCACATCTTTTGTCCTCCCACATGTCCTTTATTGCTCCTAAGCAGTAAGTGTCCTGTATATTAAAAAAAGTGTTCTTTCCTACAAAGCCCATGTTCATGTATTTAAACAGGTGTGCCACTTTGTAGTAGTTATTTCCCGAGAGCAGAATGTTAGTGGCCATCATGAAGTCTCCTGCTTGCATTCCAAATTTCATTGTAGGCTGCGAATTCCAAGTCCACACTTTGTGCCCATTTGAACAGATCTATAAGACAAAATACACAAGAGTGATTGCAATACATACAAACAACGAATTTCCAAAAATTATATGCATTGAGTTAAAATGTATATGGATTACAATAAAAAACTACTTTTAAAGTCTTGTTTGGAATTTGAAACTGTATTCATCTATATATGTAGGTTCACTAAGCTGAATAGAGACTGAGACTATGATATACATCTTTTTTATAACGAAAACAACAATAGGTTTTGTGTGACATGCACCTATTAAAATATATATTTTTTTTATGCACTCATTTTTTCATTTTGTTAGGGAAAAAAGAATGTGTAAAGCCTGGAAGCCAAAAACATTGATAATATAACAGTTACAGTACGTCAATCAGTTGATATTATTTTGTTTTACCTATATCTGTATTAAAATACATGATTCATGCAGACAAACCTAAGACAGATAGAGGGAACATAATCCTCATCAGAAGTGCTGTCCTCACTGTCTATTTCCCATGATGTATCATCTGGGTGTTTAAAATCAATTCTGCAAAATACATAATAGTAGTATTAGTAGTGGTAGAACTAATACTAAAAATAATAACCAAGTACAGTATACAGAAAATTACACAAACAGGAGTAGACAGCAAACAGCATTTTGTAACAATGCATTACACCACTTACACTGTGTTCTGAAGATCATTGGCATCTTCGCTCACAGTAATGGTGGACTCATCATGGAAGCTCATCTTTGAAAAACTGCACCACAACAAAAAAAGAAAAAAATGTAGGTTTGTAATGGCGGTATGCATAACAATTTATTCTTATTATCAGCCTATATGATAAAATCATTTTTATCAACACATCTTTGTATAACAACACGTGTAATAGTCACCTTTCATGTAATAGCTGTTCATCGCTTTCTGACATAGAAAGGTGTTCGACTCCAGGCTCCAGAAAACACTGATCTCTGTAAAGCATTTTTCATAAATTTATCCAATGTAATTCTGTTCATAAACTCTGATAAATTGTATAAAAAAAATTTGCCAATGACTACCTCTCTGATGGTGAGTCACTGGACGAAGCTATGGTGGAGAGGGTTAGAAGAGGCATTCCAGGTCTCTTGTAAGGAGTTGACGTGGCTGGTCCTCCTTTTTGGTAACTTAAAAAAAAAAAAAAATGTTGGACATTTGACACATCATTTTATGTTGTGAAAAGTTCACCAAAGATGCAGTTTGAAAACATTACAGCCAATAGTTCATAACATGCCTAGAAGTATTCGCAGTGAATATGACCTCACGATTTTTCACATCATATGCATAGACAATGAGACATTCTAACAATAAGACTTACACTGTCTTCTGTATTCAATTTTTATGTCAGTAAAAGAGTCAAAACAATTACTCACCTGTCAAGTAAAACACATGCAAGATCGGCGTCTCTTTCTAGTTGAAGTTTGTCACGAAGTTCTCTCCATTTAGGAAATGCCACACCGATGTTTATCCTGGTTTTATTTCTCTTCTTGTCCCAACTTCTTCTTGGGTCGTTTGGTTGACCTGTACGTTGACGCTTACGTTTTTGAGGCTTGTCTTTGTCGACAGAACCAGCTGCAATTGATAAAGAATAATTGTGCTCCATAACGACTTTACGAAACAGGCTATCGTTTGTTGCTCGATTGACGCTACAACTACAACTTCCGCATTTGTCCAGGACTCCACGCAGTACGAGCGGAAACCGAGGGTAACGCGGATATGACGCAATTGACTGGCGACTCCCAGCTCCCCCCTGCTCTAACGCCCCGTTTCCTTGGTTAAAATCGCAATTTTCTCACGATTTAAAAATAGTTGGAAACATTTGGAATATTGTAAGTAAACAAATTAACAAAATATATAACACTGGCCTTGTGATTTGGGGATATTGTAATGCAAAAATATTGCATATTGCACCTTTAATTATACCTGTTAAGAACTCCTTGCTAAGAGCACCAGAGTCAACCCCAGCTTCTCTAAAAAAGGTAACCTTTAGTCTGCCTTTTGGTGACGATTTCTTTTGGCGCTGCCACTGCTGCATTCCTCTGTTGTAGATGTCATTCCGAGAAATGCAGATGGAAAAGGTGTTGGTTTGGTCAACTTTACTGCCGATCCAATTCAGAATCTCCCCAGAACTTTGTAATAGAAATAAACAGAAACGAAACATGAAATGTACAAGCAAAACAAACACTTTCTTAATATACCATTTTTACCTTTGAAGTGTATTTATTGGGTCACTGAAGTTATCATCATATTCTGCAGTTCTGCACAAAAACTAAAATTAAATGCTTTAGCCTAATATTTCAAATTGCTGGATAGGAAACATTTAAATGATTAATATTAGATAAGTGACAATGAACTATTTAGTAATTTACCGTAATCCACAGTTGGCTGCATGTATCTCTATAACATCACTGTCAAAGGTTTTCTTGCACAGTGGACACTCAGCAGTCTGATGTGACATTAAAATACTGAGTTAAATTACACACAAACAATCGTTTAGGAACCATGCATAAACCATAAACTGAAAATTCATATTTTTTTTTAAACACATAAATAGATAAATAAATATCCTTTTCACCTTCTCTGTACAGACTTCATTTATATTTGAAGCACAGCTTTCAATATCTGGTGACTTTTCCAATTCCTGAAAACATAAAAATCACATAAAAATTGTGTTTTCAGAGCTTATGAAATATAAACAAAAGATCAGTATAATTTTTTTTTTTTTTTTTTTTAAACACGCCTCTTTCCAAGTGTCAATAGAAGTTGAATTATCTTCTTGTGGGGAGTCTGGGGACTTCTCCATCGACTGGAAATAAAACAGAAACTCATCAACCTTGTTTTTAGAGCTCACTGATGACTAAAATAAACACCTTAGACTTACATCATCACTTGAGATACACAGATCCACATGTTCCATCTTACAGTGTTTTATGTGTACTGGAAGGCACTGAAGGGGAACCATTTTGCTGCAGAGTGCACACTGGGCTTTGGGCATTTTTTCAAACTCCCTTGCATCAGGTGGTAATGGAGTTGTGTCAATTTGCTCTTGCAGAGGAACTACATACATTGTGCTCTTTCCATTGCTGCTCACGGTTTTTAATTGCTGTCCATTATACCCATCAGGGTCAGGAGGGATGACAGTCAATTTCCGTTGACCACCTCCACCTATGATTCAAAGTATTTAACAGAATATAGAAATAGACAATACACCAAAAATATTTAACAGATAAAATCCATCTGATATCTATAAACGTGTATGATTTCAATTCACATAAGTATTAAGAGGTTAGGAAAAATTTTTCAAAACGATCCTACATACCTGAGCACTTGTGTAGCAACCATCCTCCGCAGATTTTTGCCAGTTTTGGATATGCATTAACAAGCACCTCTGATAGCTTAATTATCAAAGGCAGAGTAAAACAGAGTAAGGAAATTCACCCAACTCAAAAAAAAAAAAAAACATTATTGATCTTACCTCTGAATGAGTCATGTTTTCGGTTATAGTTAATGATCTTCTCCCAAGTCCTGCAAGTGTAAGTTGTAATTCTGTCTCTCCTTTGGGCGTTTTCTCATATTGTTGGTCAAGGAGAAAAAAAAAACATCAAAAAGCTTTTCTGTGGCCGTTTATATGGTCCAAAACGTTTTTTACCCCTCACTTCCTTTCTGAAGAATCCAGGAAATGACCTAAAAAGGCATTTTTATTTTGAGCCAGTTTAGAACATTGAGAACACTCACATGCACACTAATATATGTGATGTAATGTTAATGTGTGATGAAACTTATATACAGTATGTAATAAAATATATATACTGTACAAACTGTATATTCCACCAGTACAGACATACACACATTTTATTAAAACAACAATTACATTGAATCTCACACCTAGCCATTTCCTGCTGAACTGACTGCACATTTGACTTGGACCTTCTTTCTTCTGCTGACTGTACACTGATATTGGACTGGTTCCCCACTTTCGGTTGTCCAACACTTAAGGTGTTGGTCAACATCGACACCAGATACTGGGCTGTATGCAAGATGTCACCTAATGAAACCTGATGAACAATGAAATATGACTTCAATACTTAAACAGTGAACACTTATATTACATGACCTGTGTATTAACGTACAGTGCATGTAACACGGCTGTTAGGAAGTCAACACTTAAAATTGCTCATTCTTTTATGTAGCCCTATCTCATCGCGCTACAGGCTGCAGTGATGACCTCCTAAACAACTGTCTTCTTTAAGCACCTAACGTTACATGTACTCTGAGAGCTTATCTTACCCACTATACTATCTCTGTAATATTGCTCCTCTCTGTTGTAGCATATATGGGCTATGAATCATTTGTTCGTTTGTTCTGAATTAACAAATTCGGACTCTCTGTGTTTTCTAAGCACATTTATTCTGAAACCCAAAGCCTTTTTTACACTCTGAACTGAGATATGTAAATCAAGACTCTCGACAATCTAAATTACCATCATGGCTCTGACATGGCTGGGTTTAGAATGTTTTCGGACACTTTATGGCACCTGGGAGTAGACCAGATGGCCCGAGAGACAATCATATACATCTTCCTGAAGCTTTGCAAAGCTTCAGAAGAATTCCAAACCCCATTTCTCTCTGCACCAAAGAGACCCAGGTGGCCAGGAGATCTCCACACACACAAACGTTTCTTTACACTCATCATGTAAGTCATTACTAAGATGTATTTGATAGGTTTGTGCGTTGCATAACTGGTTAGCCCTGTTATGCGATGGTTATGATTTTCTGATTTGTAACTTGGAAGTGTTTTTCCTAAGTAATGTTCTCAAATAGAAACATGGTCCGGTAACCTGACCCCCCTGCTATAGGATAACACTTTACAACACCCCCGGGAGATTGAGTCATCCCACACACACACACATACATACATACACACACACACACACACACACACACACACGCACACACACACCTTTGTATTAGAACTTAGAAATACCCTTTTGATATATGTACAATTCCATTATGCATGTGTGATTAATTTTCCTGCTTTATAATAGAGGTGTGGTTTTCTTGTGTAACTTCGAATCTTAAGTGTATTTCTAAAGAATGAATCCCTAACAGGATCACATTCCTGTAACATTACCTCTGCTAGGTCATAAACTTTATGACCCCCCCAACAGGAATTTCAAGGGGAACACAACTCTCACTTGAATTCCGACAAAGAAAGAGGAATAAACCCTGCAATCATATATTTTCTATAGGTATAGCCACTTAAGAAATGTATAAACATGGATTTGATTTCCCTGTGTCATAGTAGCCGATATCATGGCTTGATAGTGTGTGAATCGAACTTTAAATGTTTGTAAGATGCATACCGTATGTAACTTTGTGTTCCTATAATCTCCAAATGACGTGTTAATGACATATCTCTGTAATTCTCTCAATCTAACGGAGTTGAATTTCGATAACCAACTGCAGTAATTTGTATCATTTGACACATTTCATATGTCTTGAGCAAACCTTCTCAAATTTGATCTCACCCATGACTCAGTCCAGTGGGCGTGGCCTACAGGACAAAGAAACGCGCCCATTTGCTTCGCGCCCATTTGCATGCGTCCCGCCGAAATAGGCGTGGCCTAGGGCTATAAATATAGCGTCGAGAGGCTGGTTCACTGGTTTACATCGCCGGAGCGAACCAGAGCGAACTGCAGGCACGGCAAGGATACGCAGTACTCGTTCCCTCTCTAGAGAGAACCGAGGTTACGTTAGTAACCGAGTACGTTCTCTTACGAGAGGTTCTCTCGTACTGCGTGAGAACTTACGCTTGGGGAACACAATGTAAAACGCCGTGCATGCTTGAGATCCAATACCAAAGTCCCAAGGGCATGTGCCCGGGGCCCACATGGTACATGATCATCAGGGACTCACAGAGAGTCCAGGAAGAGAGGCTAAAGCATCATTCCTGAATAGGTAGCATCCCACCAGGGAGCATTATAGTGTTCCACGCAGTCAGGGCAAAGTTATTGGCCTGATCTGATGAAAAATATGGGTCTTACAGTTGCCCTCAGGGCTGTATGATCGATCCGTGAGCATCGCTCGAACAGTTTCCAGCATCTGAGCTGACCTCGGGGCAGATAGTACTGGCTTATTAGACCGACAACAGCTTAGCTTGCAAAGCGGGAACTTCTAGGTTATAAAACCTGATAAATGTAGACGGGGAGGCCCAGCCTGCCGCCATACAGATATCATGTAGAGAAATCCCACTGGACCAAGCCCACGAAGAGGCCATGCCTCTTGTGGAGTGCGCTCTGACACCTAATGGGCACTTTAGGCCCTTAGAGATGTATGCCAGCGCTATGGCATCCATTATCCATCTGGATAGGGTTTGTTTCGTTACAGCTAGCCCCTTAGAGCGTCCGTAGAACGAAACGAATAGCTGCTCTGTCTGTCTGAAGGCAGACGAGCGAGACACATAAGCTCTTAATGCCCTGAAAGGGCAGAGCAAAGCGGCGTCCTTCTCCTCCTCAGGGACCGGTAAGGCCGACAGGGAAATGACCTGGGACCTGAACGGTGTGTTGAGGGATTTAGGAACATACCCGTGTCTCGGTTTGAGCCTGACAATTGAGTCATTTGGCCCAAACTCCATACATGTCGCGCTTACTGAAATCACTTGTAAGTCCCCCACACGCTTAACTGAAGCGAGAGCCAAAAGAAACGCTGTCTTGAAGGCCAAGTGTTTGATATCCACAGATTGGATTGGCTCAAATGGGGCACCTTTCATGGCCTCCAAGACCGTGGAAAGGTCCCATATGGGAACTGAAGGGGGTCTGGGAGGGTTTAACCTCTTCGCTCCTCTTAGGAAGCGAATGACCAGACCGTTCTTCCCGAGTGACTGGCTTAGCATTGGTTTAACAAACGCTGCTATAGCCGCCACATAGACCTTGAGCGTGGAAGGGGTTCTGCCCTTTTCCAGAAGCTCTTGTAGGAAGGAAAGAACGTTCGTCACCCCACAGTCCTGGGGTGACACGCCACGGGCTGTGCACCAGCTAGAAAACACAGACCATTTTGAGGAATAGAGCCGTCTCGTAGAGGGAGCTCTAGCCTGCGTGATTGTGTTTAGTACTCCCGAAGGGAGATGAGCGGGTACCCATTGATGGCCCATACATGTAGGGCCCAAAGCTCCGGGTGAGGATGCCAAATCGAGCCCTAGGCCTGGGTGAGGAGGTCTCTCCTCAGAGGTATCGGCCATGGGGCAGAGCTCGCTAGTTGCATCAGAACTGGAAACCAGACCTGGTTTATCCAGAACGAAGCTACTAGTAGCACCGAGCATCCACTTTCCCTGATCCGCTCTATTACCTGAGGTATAAGCGTAATGGGGGGAAAGGCATAGAGCGGGCAGCGGGGCCACACGTGGGCCAGCGCGTTCCTGCTCTTGGAGAAGTATATCGGGCAGTGAGCGTTTTCTTGAGACGCAAACAGGTCTACTTTCGCTTTGCCGAACTTCTTCCACAGCAATTGGACTGTCTGTTTGTGTAGGGACCATTCTCCTGCCAGAACGTTGTTCCTGGACAGTCTGTCTGGTCCCAAATTCAAGTGGCCGGAACTGAACTGCTCTCAGTGAGCGCAAATTGTGCTGGGCCCAAACCAGGAGGTGTTCCGTCAGCCTGTGAAGGATTCGGGATCTGAGGCCTCCCTGGTGATTTATAAAGGCCACCACCGCCATGTTGTCCGAATGGACTAGAACGTGGTGTCCTGCTATCTGGGGATAGAAGCGCCTGAGCGCGTTGTCGACTGCCATCATTTCCAAGCAGTTGATGTGTAGGAGCTTTTCTCGTTCTGACCATAGGCCAAAGAACGGTCTGCCCTCGAGCAGCGCTCCCCATCCCGAGGTGGAGGCGTCCGTGGACACCACCTTCACACTCGAGGAAGTCCCCAGGCTTACTCCTGACCGGTACCAGTCGGTCGCCGTCCAAGGTTTCAGAGCTGAAATGCATTTCTGATCGACCTTGAGGCGAAAAAGACCGGAAGTCCACGCTCGGCGCGGGACACGTGCTTGCAGCCAGAACTGAAGTGGGCGCATCCGAAGGAGCCCCAGCTGAAGTACTGGTGATGCTGCGGCCATGAGACCCAGCATCCTTTGAAACTGTTTGAGCGGGACCATAGCGCCGCGGCGGAAGCTTTCTGTCATACGCTGAACGGCCAGTGTGCATTGTGGCGATAACTGAGCTGTCATTGACAGCGAGTTCAGATCTGTGCCCAGAAAGGATATTTCCTGACTGGGAGACAGAGAGCTCTTCGCCCAATTGACTGTGAGACCTAATTTCTCGAGGTGCTCAAGCAAAATGGTCGTGTGTTCTATGAGCTCTGTACGAGACTGAGCCAGAACTAGCCAATCATCCAAGTAGTTCAAAACTCGCATTCCCCGAATTTTCAGGGGAGCGAGGGCCGCGTCCATGCACTTCGTGAATGTACGGGGTGCTAAAAACAGGCCGAACGGTAGGACTGTATACTGATATGCCTGGCCCTCGAAGGCGAATCTCAAAAATCGCCTGTGACGAGACGCTATTTGTATCTGGAAATACGCGTCTTTCAGATCTATCGACGCAAACCAGTCCCCTTGGCGAACTTGCGAGAGGATTTGTCTGGTCGTTATCATTCTGAACGGGTACTTTGAAAGCGCTTTGTTCAGCCGTCTTAGATCTAAGATGGGTCTGAGACCCCCGTCTTTCTTTGGCACCAGGAAATATCTGCTGTACAGGCCCCCTTCGCTCTGAGCTAGAGATAGGGGTTCTATGGCCCCTTTGCTCAGTAGTTTCGCTATCTCGGCTCGAAGTAAATGAGCTACTTCCGTTTTCACCGTAGTTTCGACTCGCGCCTCGCAGCGGCGAGGGCGTCGAGCAAACTGTAGCGAATAGCCTCTTTTTATAATGTTCAGCACCCATTCTGACACCCCGGGAAGCTGTGCCCATGCAGTCGCATGAATAGCTAGGGGTTGAATGAAGTCTGCGCTCTGGCCGTGACAGTGTGGCGGCTGAAGAGCTTCTATGTGCTGAAACATAGATGCCGTGTTTGCGGCAGACGAGGCGGGGGGCGCGCTGATGACAGCGGGCAGCCTGCCCGCGCTCAACTCTGTTACAGCGAGTAGCTGAGAGGAGGCGAGTGGGCGAGATCCTTCGGGGTTTGACATGTCTGTGAGTACTGAAGCACTGAACAAAACCTGGGTCTGTGACCGTGTGTGTTTTGGTTTCGTTTTTACAGAAACCGGGAGACATGCAGTGTGCAGTGTATGTGGGCACTGGGCTGTGGGCACATTCACTACTTTTAACGCGCAATCGACCTGAGTCGATTTTATGAGCGCAAGCTCTGTGTGAAGAGCTGTGTTTGTGTGTAGGAATGAGCACGTTATAGTGGGCATTTTTTCTACACTCGTAACACCATCGGCCGTGGCCGGAATACCAGAAATTACACTCTTTGAGGGATATATCTGGGTCGCCGTGACAACGGCGTTTGTAAGCAGGCAAGCGGGCCGTGTTACCGACTTGTTTACTGCTAAATAAGCTGGAACAGTCACATTTTCTGGAACTGAGCGAGCTGGTAGTTTTGGTGGAAGTCTGGCCGCAGAGGGACTTGAACACCGTCGTTTTCCTAGAAGGGCTAGGACGACTTCGAGGCCTCGGGCTTGATGTCAATCTTTGGCCGAGGACCACGTTGAGGGCGGCGGGCAGCAGAGCGAGAGCGCGGTCTCGAGCTTCGGGCCTGCTTCCTCTGTGAGGCGGCGGCGGGCGGTGGCTGCGGCTGTGAGCTTCGAGCAGACGGCTGTTTAGAGCGAATGAATTAGAGAGAATGCAGCAGAAACAGAAGTTTTTACACGGGCTGAAAAGGGTGCAGACCAGGATTTCGCGAGTTCTTCGTGAAGCTCAGGAAGAAAAGGCGCGGGTCTAGACGGTGTAGCAACACGGTCCCCTTTTAGGAAGCAGCCATCCAGTCGGTTGTGTCGAGCCGCACTCGAGGCCGAGGCTCTCAACGGCCTGAGAGAGCAGACGCGTCAGCTCTGACTCAATGCTGGCCCGTTTCCCAGACATTTCGCAAGCAGGGGGTGCGAGATCAACAGAGCTCGGATAATCCTCACTGCCTGATGCTAGGATAGAGCAGCTGTCCTCCTCCGCTATTTCCACATCATCAGATTCATCCGCGACGGAAACGGCGGCAGACAGCGGTCGTTGTCCGGGGGTGATAGACTCGAGTGAAGCGGGCGGTGAAGCTGGCGGGCGAACCGGCGAGCTTGCCTCGGTGGGAGGAGGTTCAGGGCCTCGCTGAGTGCGGCGCTTCTTGCGGCGTGGCAGCGCGGCGGGCAGTGGTGCAGACTCGTGAAAGCATGCCATGCGAGTCCGCAGAGTCGCTATTGACATCAGCTCGCAATGAGGGCATCCGCCGTCGGCGAGCGCGAGAGCTGCATGATCTTCTCCCAGGCAGGAAACGCAGATAACATGGCGGTCCCCGTCGTTGAGAGGGGCTCTGCACGAGCCACAGAGAGTGCGAGACATCTTTAAAAAGACGCTCAGCTCTTTTAGAGAGAAAAGGTGTGTGATTCGCGGGGCGAAAACACACTGCAGTAAAGGATATAGTGCACCGGATAGCGCAGCAGGAATGTCGGCAGAAGGCGGCTCGGCCAGCGGCTTCGATGCAGACTCGTCCCGCTGAAAGGCTTCTTCAGACGGCGCGGCTTCTCTCAGGATCCAGCGATGCGTGAGCTCCGCTTGAAGGATGAAAATCAGTGAACCAGCCTCTCGACACTATATTTATAGCCCTAGGCCACGCCTATTTCGGCGGGACGCTATGCAAATGGGCGCGAAGCACCCCCATTGGCCAGGCGTCAACAGGGCCTCTCTCGATAGGCTGCTGCAGTTGCCGCAGAGCAGCCAATAGGCGCGCAAAGGTGCCTCGCCTATGTCTGTATGCTGCTGCAACGCGTTTTGCATTATATAAAAATTAAAGGATAATTTTTGGCTTCAATATCTCACGGAAAGAGACTTTCCCCCAAGCGTAAGTTCTTACGCAGTACGAGAGAACCTCTCGTAAGAGAACTTCTTCCCACTCTGAAATCTCTGAAGGTGATTGGTTCACGTACGTGAAATAGGCGTGAACCCATCTTCTCTATAAGAGACTGACACCGAAGTTTCTGGAGAGCACTTTTTCGGTGAGAGGTTTTCTGGGTCCATGGCTCCTTCGGGAGCTTTTCTCCGTTTTCTCTTTTATTTTCTTTAAGTCTTTTCTTTATTTTCGTCTTCGGACTCAGCGAAACAAACGTAGAAGCAACTTCAATTCAAAGAAAAAGACTCTTTTGAAATTCCCGCTACCGCGCTCACCGGAAGAGACGAGAGCGCAAGCCCTGCAAGAAAAAAATACTCTTTCTTGCGTTTGTAAGAAGGATAATTTTTCTTGAGAGTTGATAAGTTAATCTTACGGCCGTTTTGCTGGACAAACCGATTGTCTGATAACTAAATTAATTCCAGTAAAGTTATCTCATAAACTCGATCTGAGATAAGACTATTGATATATTAATGACGAACCATAACCCGTTGTGGTAGTCATTCATATGTGATCGATCTATTTTCAGCTTCGATAATTTTAAATGTAACTGTAATATGCAATATATTAATCATATTCATGATTAATTATTAAAATTCCCTATAGATCATTTGAGCTAATGTTAATGTGCTACCCAGTGTTGCTACACTGTTATTAGTTATAACTAACGTTAACCCTTAAACACAGGGGTCGTCAAGTTCGGTCCTGGAGGGCCGGTGTCCTTCAGAGTTTAGCTCCGACCTCATGACCTCCAGGAACAAGTTTGATGACCCCTGCTTAAACATGTTAAATTAACTTACCTGAGACGAGGAGTGAGCGCTTGGCTGCTGATCCGCCATTTCGGCGCCAGTGGTTTAAAACTTTGGTGGGGTGCATGCGCACTTCGTTGAATCGATTCATCTTCCCTCGGATAGTAATGCCTGTGACCTTGATGACGTATTTTTGACAGTCGTTTCGCACACCGCACTTCGTGGTCGTAATTCGCATGTTGTGTGTGTAACAGAGCTGTTGTGAAAACAAGCTCCGTGTCTGTAAACTGTCACAGTCGTACATTTTAGAGTTGTACTCTAAAAAACACACAAAATCGCTTATCTGTAAACTGTCGTGGCCGTAGATTTTGGAATCCAACTCTGACAAAAAACAGAATTACATACTCACTTAAAAAAGTTGGGTTAAAAACGACCCAACAGCTAACCCAATGGTGGGTTGATATAGCACCGACCTATTGTTGGGTTATTTTAACCCAATAAATTAGGTAACTAGTTTTACCCAATAAATTGGGTTACAAAGAACTAATCTGTTGGGTTATTTGGCCAAAATGATGCTTTAACCAACCTAGTATTATTATTATTATTACTATTATTGCCATGTAAATAAATAACTCACAACTTAAGTATATTAACAATGCTTTATTTACATTCAATTAGACATTACATTCAAAAGTTATTGTTGCAATTATTTTAATGTAAAGGTAAGAAATTGTTTCAATAAATAAAAATAAAAAAGTAATGCAATTACAAACTGCCTCATAAGGCGGGAACACCTCCAGGCACAGAATATTAATGCTAAAATGAATTTATTTACAATTATGTTTTAAGTTCTAAGAAACATGGAATACAAAAACACAAATAAACAAACAAAACAAACCAAAGCTTGTCCAGCTTATCCAATTATAAACTGCCTAAGTAGGCGACAGTGAGTTGATGGAACTCCTCCTGGCACAGAATATATTGTGTGTTGTAGAAACTGCCAAACAGCTGCAGCAGGCTTTGGATACTCAATGTCTAAAACATAAAATAATTTAAAGCATGTATCCACAGCTTGTAAAAGGCTGTCTTGCTCTAGTGCCGCTCCTCCCACAATGAGGAAGGCTTGTGAGCAGTTGAATTTATCCCCAAGCTGCAGGACATGAGGGAATTGCCTCTGTTGCGCCTCCTCCTCCAAATATTGAATGATGTTTGTTCCAACCTTTAAATAGAATTTTTAAATGGTAAATATGCACACATGGATCAAATAATACCCAAAATGTGTTGTCATAAATGATGTACCTACAGGCTGTAAATCAACAAATGCTTGTTTTGCCTCCTGGTAAGATGGCCGAACCATCTTGCAGCCCATTTTGTATGGCAATGGAGGAAGGATAGCTGGCAGGGTTTTTAAAGCAACATCTCCAAGAGTGTCTTTACATAAAACAGAAAGAACAATGGATTAATTTTTAAACAAGTGCATTATATTATAGACAAAATATTATAACTTGACATGAAAGTACAGAGCTGTTGTGCAGGATTTTCTCACCAGAAGAAATGTTAGTCTGAACAGGAAGAAGATCCAAGGCTCTCTTCTCGGTCTTGCAATATGAAAGGATTCGTTGAGATGCATGTCCCCAAATTTCAAAAAGTTTATCTTTGGCATGTGGGTATAAAATACCAAAGTCCTGAGCAATCTAAAAATTAATAAAGAAAAAGAAAAGTTAAAATCACACCAACATCTCATATGGTGCAGTAACAATGAAAGTATGGACATTTGTTTTTCAATATGAAAAAAATTAAGCTTAGTGAATCAAATCAAGTGGGATTAATTTTTTTTTAGGGCAGGACACAGTGATTTTTTTTACAATGTCCAAGCAAACAAATTAATTGTTTAGGTTAGTATTAATTGTTTATTAAAATTAATGTGAATCTCATTTTCTTATTATAGATTTAATATTTCTTTACCATTCAAGGGGTGTCCAGAAGTCTTGGATACTCTTGGGTGATCTCTATTAAAGATTTAGACCCGTTCTCTCTTATACACTGTGATCTGTAGATAGCTGTTCCCATGGCTGGACTGGCCATTGGGCATACCGGGCATTTGCCCGGTGGGCCGACGTGCTTTTTGGGCCGATATAGCTCATACTCATAGTGTTTTTTTTTTTTTTTTTTTTTTTTTTAACGGCCCATAAAATGTGTACATCGACGGCCCATTTGTTTTGTTTTGTTTTGCTTAATTGGCGGCGCTGGGTTTGTGCCGGTGTAATGCATTGGTCAAAGTCAGTGTTAGTTTTTTTTCTGACAGACCAGCCCATGAAACACGTAGATCAGCGGCCCATTGGCTCTTTTCTTGATTGACACTGGGCTGGCCCAATCACAACTTTAAACGAGTGAGCGAGCGTGCAGCAGTGTCAGTGTGTATCTGTCACAATAGATGGAGAAGAAACGCAAGGAATGTGCAGATAAATAGCGTGAAAAAATTGAACCAGGCCCTTAAAGCAGACACTGTAAACTGTGTCAAAATATATGTTTTCTGACCTTCATCAGCTCCAGCGGCAGATGATGATAGTGAGGACGGAGGATCAGGAGAGAGATGAGAGAGTGTAGAGTCCGCGGTAAGCAGAACTACTTTCAAAACACTTAGGCTATGTCATGAGTGTAGGAACCCCATAACCCAGTTACAGATTATTTCCACATCTGCATAGTTGACGATTACCGCAATTCACTAGAAATTTTATAAGAGACGTTTGTAAACCATGTTTTCTGCCAAAATAAAAGCTTGATGCAGTTTGCGTCAAAATAAAAGATCATGTGCTTATCTATCTATAGAAATTGGTACAACACTAATTATGAAAGTTTCCTTTATTTTTTTAGTGCATTTGTTTTACAAAATATGGCTATTACTGTCATTGGATTAATATTATAACTATTATTATGTAGTAGGTGTAATGTAGACACTGTAACTAAAAGAGGTTTGAATTTTTCTTTGTTTAATTTGCACACTGAATATGGGTTGGAGCTTTTAATTTTGAACTCTCAAAGTGCACCAGATTGATGAATTTAACATTAAAATGCACAAAATTTTCTCACGGGGGGGCATGCCCCCGAACCCCCCTAGAAGGACCGAGGTCACACCACCATAGTTTTAACAAAAATCCTGTAAGAAACACTTGTATTGCTATGCCAGAGCCGATTATAGCTTGTTTTAGGATTCATCACTGTGGAGTATAGTTCAACTGTATTAATACATATCAAATTGGGACTTATTTCATCTGTTAACTCTCACTCGTTCCTATACTCACTCATTACCTGGCATTAGTGGTTTTAATGAATAGGAGTTGGTATGCATATAATTAAGGGCGTGCAAAGATGGGTGGTGTTTATGATCATATAGTGGGCCGGTCTGGGCAAAAATGCCCGGGCCGATTTTTTATCCCAGTCCAGCCCTGGCTGTTCCTCTCATAAGTTCCTCAACTTGACTCACTGGTTGCTTATTCTTTTTCAGCCACTCTGTCATTTTGTTATTGTCTACCTCACTGACTTGTGAATCTGCATGAATCAAACAGCATCAGAGTGATTAATATCTCAACAACTTAAAGCAATGTTTGAAGAATGTTAACAGGCCGATGTAACAGTTACTACTAAAATTTCCAAAATTAGGAGAACAAAATCTGTGGATTATTTAGACAGTTTCACATTGAACTGCTTTGATCACACCACAATTTGGATTTAAGGAATAAAAAAGGAATAAGTAAGAACGTAGAAAGAAGAACGTCAATAAGGTTTCAGCACCTTTGGTTACATTTTCTTATACCTGGCAATAAAGTAATCCTCTCAGTCACAGTAGCTCGGCGCTCATCTGTGGTTTGTGACCTCTGCCTAGATGTTGAACTGTGCCTGTGGAGGCGTTTCCTGATATTACGGAGTCGTTCCTCCAAAAACCCTGTGGCCGGATGGCGGTATCGCCCTGGTGTATACCATACCTCCTAAAACATCAACACAAATGTTAAATGGATAGTTTTCCCAACAATATCTTAAAAATGTCTTGAGTTTTTCAAATATTCTACTTCTTTGTGAAGGTGAGTGTAGTTCTGATAAACTTGGGATCAGCATACTCACATATCCACTGCCCTCTGAATCTCTAAGGCATGGAAATTGTGTGACCAGGGTCAGAGCTAACTCTTTCTTTCGTTCTGGTGATGGACTTAGTGGTAGAAGGATTGTACAGATATTAGGTTACTCATGAGTAAATTGAATTCACAGCTTATGATTGAATGACTTTATGTAAAGTAGAACAATGAATAAAACATTACTTACTATTCCCCAAACTTCTCCATTAAATGGGACTCTAAAATGCGAACCATTTTCCTTCGGTCTTCAAGACATAAGTTGTGGTTTTGTTCCAAATTGGAGAGAATAGATGACCCATGTGTGGTTCTCTCTAAAATCTGTCGTATATCCTTAATGGAGTTTTTTTTTTTTTTAGAATTACAGCATAACTTCATAGTGCTAGTGAATTTCAGGTGTCAGAAAATTTCAACATCACTGATATAAAGTGTGTATTTGTAAGGTGTTAAATATCAGGGAAAAGGAAATACGTACAAATGAGGTTTAATTTTCCACAATAGTCAGTGTCACAGTAGGAACGGTTTTACTAGCAATGTTTTCAGAGTGTTCTTCTATCTCTTCTGTCTGTATGGGAAGAAAATACATTTTTTAATTGCAGTTACAATATACTTTACATAACCAACTAAATAAAAATATATATTAATAATTGGACAATACAGCTCCTGTAGATTACCAACCTAACATATGCCTTGCAATTGATTAGTGAACCACACCAAGAATTGGCCTTTTAAAATTATAATAACAAACCTTAAAATTCTAATATATACATATAACCTATGGTAAAGTGTGTTTGTCTAGATGTGCAAGAAGCTTCTATTTATAACATGTATTTAATAAAGATGTACTGATAAAGGGGGAAAAGTAAAAGCTTGTTCAACTAATTTCATGTAAAATAAAAAATAAATAAAACAAATACTGCCTTAAAAAAGTCTGTAGCGCAAGGGAATGTAGTACAAGTCATTGTCTACATTATATGATTTCTCTGCATGTAAGGGCTGGAAATCGTGCAGTGAGTTCACAGAGACAGCCTCGAGAGCTTCATCAGGGGACACCGCGTATGCAAAGTAATGGCGGTCAAAACCCACAGTGTGCCATTTTTTTACAACAAGTTTCACATCAACATCGAGGCCGATAGTTACAATAGCTTTTATCAGCCCAAACTGAGGTACTCCATCCTCTGTGCATCCCCTTGTAATGGTCATGCCTGGACTGTACTCTGTGCCATTAACTACTACCCAATCAGGAACATAAACCTCAGCAAATGGGGGTTCTTCAAGACCCTTCACAAATTCTCCCTGAATTGCAGCAAGAAATGAGCGGTGTCCTGGTTCAAAATCTGTGTTTTTGGAGAAAACACTTTCTGTCAGTAAGCGGTAGCACAACATCATCTGATTCCTGAATGCCATAGTTTTGCAAATATTTTTAAAATTACAAACTACATGGCTCAGCTGTTTAAAGAAATTATGTCTTGCCTCAAATCGCATTGTCCAAAATTCTTTTAATGAACCAATCTTCCGAATGGCTCTTGGGTAATGGAGGAGAAAGTGGTGTTTGGGTTTCAGGTGCAGATGTGGGTAAAGCTGCAAAAAAACTGTGTGGTGTTCCGCAATTAGATGTTTCAGGTATATGGTGGCCTCTGTTGTGATGGAGGGGGAGAAAATGAACTCCATGCAAGAAAGAAGTAGCAACAGTTCCCAATATTTGTTCTCTTTTGGTATTTTGTCTCCAATGATGATGGGCAAAAACCTCTAGAAGCACCACATTTGAGCAGCAGTCTGTCTCATTGCCCCGTTAGGGTTCTTAAGTTCATGTTGTCCCAGTACAGTAGGTTTATTGCAACTATCAGGAAATCCATAATCAAAACTTGTCAATCTGTAGTTCAGTGTTTCTAAACTCACAAGCCCTTCAGCCAACAAGGATGCCAAGACCAATTTGACTTCAAAAGGTCCAATTCCCTCAAGAATGTCATGCATGATGTCCGGAGCTACATTGTCCACAACACTGAAGTACTTCAAATCATCCAAGACACATTTTCGTTTGAGTCCTGTTTCTGAAGGGTTGTTGGATGACAAGTCTTCTGCATAATTCTGAGCATTGCGAACCATCTCTAGGTCTTCCACAGTCTGACTCCACAAATCTTCTTTGTGCACCTTACGTGGACGTGGACGTGATCATTTTTGTTAACCCATTTACAGCAAAGATACTCACCTATACCATTAGATTGCATATTATGAAATGTTACATTTTTATGAAAAAAATCACTGTAATGGTGATCTTAATTAAATGTAGGTTGTGTCTGAATATTGGTCTAGGTGTTAGAGGCCGGATTTTGTTGTCTGCTGGTTAGAAAAAACCTGGGGAAATTACAGTGTGTGTGTGTGTGTGTGTGTGTGTGTGTGTGTCTGTGTCAAATAACAGAATTATTATTTGAGGCGTTTTAAAATTGTCTGTTTTTGCAATAACACCACAAATTTGCAAAAATATAACTTAAATGCCACTAAAAGAAAAGATGTAGAGTTCGATTGTTAAATTATATTTATTTTAATGAACCAAATGTAGAAAAAAATAATTTTAAATTAAAAAAAAAATGTTAAAAAATGTGTATATAAAACCAACACCAATAAGCAGAAATGAAGTTGTGTATGCATGTGTGTGCACCTGCATTTGTGTGGGTGTTAGGTCTCACCCCTTTATATGCATTTGTGGCTGTTCTATACAAATGCACTCTTGCAGTCACACCTGTGTGTGTGTGTGTGTGTGTGTGTGTGTGTGTGTGTGTGTGTGTGTGTGTGTGTGTGTGTTTGTGTGTATGAGGAAGCATGTTTGTTCCTAAATGCATTTGTGACTCAAGGCTTTCCTTTCTGTGTGAAAATGTTCTGATTTATTCTGGATTTATTGATTTTAAAAAAAAAAACTGAAAAACAAACAAACAAAAAAACTCTTGGGAATTGTGTTCCAAATAAGAAAGCAATTCATACAGGGACATGGTGAGAAAATTATGACAAATTTTTAAAAAATTGGTGGACTATTCATTTAAAGAGAGGTGTCATTTGAATCATTTATTATCCTTTATTACTATTAAGTTCTGCTTTTCATGAAGTCAAATTAAAAAGGTTTCACTATATTAGTGATGACATTTTTTAATGGTGAGGAGGGTATGCAACTGAGACAGGGTTTCCTTTTTCAGACTTGCTACATTTTCTCTCACCTGCAAATCTGTCGATTAATGTTTCAAGGTTCCACTTCTGAAGCGTTTCTCTTACATATGAATCCATAGCATCCTGTGTAAAAAATGTTTAGTTAATATAAAGTGAATTAACAAAAATAAAGCATATTGTCACTAACCTACTATAAATTCACTGTAAAATCACAGGAGCTGTAATTTTACAGTGTTAGCTCTGCAATGGCCATGTATTGTGGTAAATTACCTCCATTTAAAATGTCCTTTTATTGCTATGTGTCATTTAAAAACTAATAAATGTTATTATAAAGGAATAAAGTCTCAACCAACCGTCAATTTATTTAATGGGCATGTGGCGATCTGAAAAGTGTTATGCAACTTAACTGGCTATTGTAATAACTTACCATCTTATTGAGACATAGTTATCTTGTATAACTTTTAATCTTTATAGAGTTTTCTAGATAAAATGTTTAATTAGGGTGACCATATTTCGGGGGCAGGGGGAATGCATTAAAACACGACTTGACAAATGCATTCGCAACCATGCAACTATGTTACTGAACTTTAATACATGAAGTACATTCTTTCCATTCAACTTTTGGCCCGCAACAATAGAACAATAACAAACAAATAATAAAATGGTTTATCTTTTACACGGGAACACAGATTTTTTTCTGTAAATCGTTTGTGGATTTACATTTGGGCTCTTTTTTAACGCTGTTCAGGAGCCATGTGCCACTGTTGACAAGCCGTGGTGCAGTCTGACCAATGTTTGCATTACGTACATGACTGGCGGGATCTAAAGCCCTGCAAAAACACATACAATGAATGACGTCCCGGCCGGACGCATTTTTTTTAGGTCCAAAAGAGGACATGTCCGGGAAAAAGAGGACGTATGGTCACCCTGTAACACTTTGTAGTATTTTAAATTCACACTGTAGTTGGGATAGCCCAAGTAAATATTTAAGCTACGATGTAGGCCTTAATAACACAGCATACCTTCTTCCTATAAAAGTGACTGCGACACTGGATGGACCTGGCTTCCGCTGGGTCTTGAAGCCGAGCGCGTCGGTTAATAACCTATCTGAAAATATGAATAACTTCCCAAAAAGTATTGGAAAGAACATAGAAAGTTAGGAAGAGTATCACAACCGAGTATTAAGAAATTGGCTGGCTATATTGCCATATTGGTGTCGTTAGTCGCAGATAGCGGAAAAAAAAACGTTAACAGGGGAGATGTAAACATGGAAATAATAGGCTGAACATTTAGAAAAAAGCGGCAATAATACTATGTAAGAGCTTAAAGTCACTTTATAACGAAAAAAAAAATATAGCATGTATACAATATGCATATACTGTAGTGTAATATTAACTCACCCGTGTATCTTGTGTCAGTTGCCGCGGTCAACCGTTGAAATTTTAATTTTAACCCAACTGTTATAGAAACAACCCAATAAATGTTCCGAATAACCCAACAGAACGACCCAATATTTTTATATTATTATTATTTTTAACCCAGCTATTGGGTACACAAAATAACCCAACGTTTTTTAGAGTGTACAATAGTTTTAAATTACGCATGAGTATATTAAAAGTACACACAGATGTTTTGAATTACGTACGATTATTTTTGAAAGTGATTTTATTCCATACTCCTCATCCCTATCTTCTCGCTCAGCTGGAGCAAGCTTTGGAGCTCCTTTCTTTGGCGGTCGACTCATAACTCCTCAAAAAATAATTAAACAGGAGGAGAAGGGGGAAAAAAACCTGTGTCCTCAACTGGCTTATCCCACCACTGCCACCATATATTAAAAAAGCCAAGTAGTAAGGCACAAGAACATGAATAAAAAAAATGGGTTTTATTTTACCCCAAAATAAGAAAAAGTCACAATTAAGGAATACAAAATAAATCAACTTGTTCTAACAAATAATCTAGCTAGACTTAAATAAACTAGGTCAACAAAACACGTTTTAACCCTTGTGCATCAATTTAAAAAATTACTCATAGGTCCAAAGAGGACAAAAATGTCCATGTCAAAAAACGGTCATAAAAAGTTGAAGCTTGGGAGCACAGACTTAACTTTGGTATCATTTTAAAGAATACCCTTGCCAGATTATTGCTGAAGTGAATTTTTTTTTATAAGTAAATCCAAAAAAAAGTTATATAGGTTTAAGTTTATGAAAATTATTTATGAATATTATTTTATATAAAATATATATTTTATGAAACAAGTTGAACTCTAAAACGGCTAGAAAATCAAAGCCATAAATCTAAATAAGTTGTGTTCCAAATTTGAGGTTGATATCTCAAAAAATGAGCTTTCAGAAAGATTTTGTTTGGGCGCAGTACCAAACTGTCCCCATTGGATCCCAGCAAAACTCCTCTGGTCACACAGTGATTGGCTTTGTTATTTGCAGTTGAGTTTTTCTCTCTCAATACTACAAACACACACATGCACACAAACACTTTTTTTTTTTATAACACACATACCAACCACACTCTGACATCCATACCAACACACCCACACAATTATCATTGCATAATTTATCCAACTGGCTCTGTAATAGCTCAAAATTCATGCAGTTAACAGTAACAAAAAAACAAAAACTTACTCATAGGTCCAAAAGGGACAAAAATGTCCAAGTCAAAAAACTCTCATAAAAATGTTATGCTTGGGAGCAAAAACTTAAGTTTGGTCTCATTTTAAAGAAGACCCTTGGCAGATTGTTGTTGAAGTGAAAAAAGTGAAAAACGTGCAACCAAATTTTTTTTATAGAAGTTTAAGTTTATGAAAAATATTTATGAACATTATAATCAATATTTTATATAAAATATATATAAGTATTTTGTGTAACTAGTGCAACATTTTTTTTTTCAAATGAAATGGGGGTGAAATAGTAAAATTACAATAAAAATAGACACCTGTGCCAAAATTAATGCAGTTAACATAAAAAAAAAAAAACTTACTCATAGGTCCAAAAGGGACAAAAATGTCCAAGTCAAAAAACTCTCATAAAAATGTTATGCTTGGGAGCAAATACTTAAGTTTGGTCTCATTTTAAAGAAGACCATTGGCAGATTGTTGTTGAAGTGAAAAAATTGAAAAAAAGTGCAACCAAAAAAATGTTATAGAAGTTTAAGTTTATGAAAAATATTTATGAACATTATAATCAATATTTTATATAAAATATATATGTTATGAAACATTTGGAAGTCTAAAACTGATATAAATTCAAAGCCATAAATCTAAACAGGTTGTGTTCCGAATTTGAGGATGATATCTCAAAAAATGAGCTTTCAGTAAGATTTTGTTTGGGCGCAGTACCAGACTTTCCCCATTGGATGCCAGCAAAACTCCACTGGTGAACACAGTGATTGAATTTTCGATTTGCAGTTGAGTTTTTCTCTCTCAAATATTACAAGCACACACATGCACACAAACACATTTTTTTTTATAACACACATACCAACCACACTTAGACATCCATACCAACAAACCCACACAATTATCGTTGCATAATTTATCCAGTTGGCTCTATAATATGCCGAAGCAGAAAACAGGAATAAAGCGAGTATTTGCTTTATAGGCCTAACCTGAAAAAATGGCACCATCTGATAAAAAATGGTAAAAATGTCAATTTTGAAGCCTTGCCAACAGAATGAAAGCCTATTAAAAAAGATTGCATCATTTTATAGTTAAACGGCACAGGGATTAAAAAATGCAGTTTTAATGGATTTCAATGGGGACATTTTTGTCCTTAAGGTCCTGAGAGGAAGTATTTTGTGTAACTAGTGCAAAATTTATTTTTTAAAGAAAATGATGATGAAATAGTAAAATTCCAATAAAAATACACACCCGTGCCAAATTTTATGCAGTTAGCATTAACACAGGCAAAGTGATAAAAAAAAAAAAACTGAAAAAGCCAAAAATGTCCTCAAGGATGCACAAGGGTTAACTCAATATAAAGAAAGGAGAACTGAACTGAACAAAACTGACCCTCTAACTGAGACAACAAATTTTCGTAGTTATTTTTCACAGACGGTGAGCTCACTTAAAGGGGACCTATTATGCAAAATTCACTTTTGCATGCTGCTTGGACATAAATGTGTGTTGCCAGTGTGTGTACACAACCACCCAATAGTGATAAAAATCCACTCACTCCTTTTTTATTAATCCTCATATATCATCAGCAGTCTCTCCCAACGACCTGTTTTCAGAATGCTGTTTTAGTGACGTCACTTCAGCTACATGCCCGCTCACAAGTGTTGACAGACACTGACGTTTTAACATAGACCCGCCCTGATCGAGTTCACAGCAGCTAGCTGCACTGACAGAATGTCTCCCAAGCGTTGTAGGTGTTGTGTGGCTGGATGTATTAATCCACATAGCTCTCTCTCTATTTACACCCGAAATCTGAGGCAGCCACTGAAGACGTGGTGGAATTATTTTGTTTTTAAAGAAAATGCTCCCTCAACTCTACCGAAATTCATGTATGTACTTACGCACTTCTTATACTGTGTTTACTCAGCTCTTACGGTGATTTTCTGGAGTAAAACTGACGCTTCATCTTGTATGTGATGTACAATAAACTTTATTAAACTCATCAGTATATTTTTGATCATCATTCGGACCTGGTCCGAAACAGCAGACTTGTAGGCTATTAATAGTGGATACACACAAGCAGATGACAAACACGTTATAACCGTAATTAAACTAAACTATACCTGTTCCATCTCCATACAGCACTCTGACTCTGCAGGCATTATTGTCCGACTCCGGGTCGAAATGAACACTGTTACTGAGAGTTTCTGATATTATCATCATTCCGTGAGATGAAATTGTCCTGAGAGACTGAGCACGAGTTTGTGAAGCTCTGCCCCCTGGGCCGTGCAGCAGCAGCTTATTTGCATTTAAAGGGCACACACTAAAACAGTGCGTTTTTCTGAGCACCAAAAAGTGACAATTTAAACATGCTGTAAAAAATTATCTGTTGGGTATTTTGAGCTAAAACTTCACATACACACTCTGGGGACATCAGAGACTTATTTTACATCTTGTGAAAATGGCCATAATAGGTTCCCTTTAAACAAGACGGGAAAGCATACAATCAACATTTTATAAATCAACAAATTATTTACAATTTAACTAATCAACGTAAATAGAACAACAAACAAAACAAAATAATAATACAAAACAACGAATGTTAATAATAGAAATAAATAACCAATCAAAATCAAATTCCATTTCCTTCACCCCCCTATGACGTAGCATTTAGTTGGTATCGGCGAGAGGAACGCTCAGGCCACAAATCTTTACTGCCGCACGTGCCTCAGCCTTTAGCCAGTCAAGACCGCTATGGCGAATGGACACACACCCACAGCCAACGCCATTCATCTCATCTCCATGCCACGGTAACTTATGGCGCTTTTCCATTACCAGTACCAGCTCAACTCGATTCGACTTGCCTCGGCTCGCTTTTCGCTCCGTTTTCCATTGCAGATAGTACCTCCATAATAGTACCTGGTGGTCATAGCGACGCCGCAGGAAACTACGCGAGACACACCCGCTACCCACACACACAGGACAATGGAGGAAATCGAGTGTATGCTGTTTTTGGATGTTTTTGTTTTTGCTGTTTTTTATTCAGGATACTCCGTCTGGCACGTGCAATGATGACGCAGTGAATAGTGACGATTCTCTCTGACCAATCAGCAGTCTGCCGTGTTTTCACGTCACATTTTAGTATCGCCTCAGCTCGCCTCAGCTCGCTTAGAACCTCGCCGGAGGTGGTACGGAAAAAAGTACCTGGAAGCAGGTACAGGTACAACTTTTACACAGTGGAAAACCAAACAAAGCCAAGTAGAGTCGAGTCGAGGCGAGCCGAGGCGAGCTGGTACTGTGTAGTGGAAAAGCGCCATTAAACTCAATAGGCCTTTTCAGAATGTTTGTAAACAATAGGCACCAAGATACTTCCGGGTGGCAGAACGCGAGCGGCTTCTACTGACTAACTGAAGAGATCCAGCCGGCGACTGCAACAGTTTCCTACTTTTGTTGTTTTTCAACGGCTCTGAGTGGACGTCGTGTCGTCAAAAGTAGGAAATCTTAACGATCCCCTAAATTATATGATTCATCCAACGTTTACATTTCTGCTGCCAACCCTGCTTGCCCTTCAACTCTGCTTCGTGTATTCTCAAAACGGTCCATCTACAAAATCACAGCAGAGCATTTATCTTCCGCCGGGGAAATTCGAGACTAATATTAGTAAACTTGTCTCTTTTGAAGATCAGACTCATTGCCAGTCACTGCCTGAAGTAAAAGAGGGCTGCCCACTATCACGCATTGGCCGTGAGACTCACGCAATTGTCACTTTTCACACGCTCTCACGTCACACATCCATTTTATCACGCAACTTACCGAAATGTATATTCCTCATACATAATATCGACCAATCAGTGGTTTTCAACCGCGCGAAGGTCAAGAACAGCTGGAGAACAATTATGTCACATAACATTTACCTCAGGAAAGCCATTTAATGACCATGATAGGCTATATAGCACGTTATTTTGGCTGGAAAAAAGAGCTAGTCAAGTCAAGTCAAGTCATCTTCATTTATATAGCGCTTTTAACAATGTAGATTGTTTCAAAGCAGCTTTACAGAGATAAGCGTATAAATTAAGGTAACAGAGATTGTTTTGGCTTTATAGCAGAGTTAATCTTAAGTTAGTTTTGATTGATTTGCTTCTGTCGCAACAATCATTTGTTATTAAATTAGGGGCCGCTAAGACGACACCATTCCCTCTACACAGACTTTAAACGCGAACCTGTGAGAAACGCTGATGGCGTTCACATGCGCATTTAGAATGGGTTCTATAGTTATGTGCGTTAGAATATACGCAGGTTTGGAATTCCCTACAAGCCAAGCCTAAACAAAGTACTTGTCTTTCCTTATAAATTTTGATAAAGAATTTTATTTTATTTTGTTGCTTTGGGGTAGGAACGCGAAACGAATTTTCCCGACAACGCCTTATCTGTATAGTGGTAGTGGGATCCTCCATAGGGAGAGACTAGTTGGCACTTCAGCACTGCGTTGTCATCGGTCCAGGCGAAGGTCCTTCGTCAGATCTGGATACGGCCTGGACAATGGTAGGAAGACTGTTCCAGAGTTTTGGTGCTAAATAGGAGAAGGATCTACCGCCAGCAATCGATTTTGATATTCTAGGTATTAGTAACTGGCCGGAATTTTGAGATCGCAATAGACGTGACGGACTATAATGCGTTAAGAGCTCGCTCAAGTACTGCGGAGCTAAACCATTTAGTGCTTTGTAAGTGATCAGCAATATTTTAAAATTTATGCGATGTTGCTGTTGTCGAATGCGCATGCGTCGCGTCTGAACGCGTTGTTGTCTTTGGAGCTCTATCGATTTGATTTATAATTCTTGATTTTACTCTTTAAACTTACTTACAACAAACATTTTCTACTTTTCCTCACTGAGAAGCACTATTGCTCAAACCTCATAGTTACAACGCGGACTGTTGAGCAGACGTGTCTCAAGCCTGTTAGTGATTCTACGCTGGATACTCTTATAGGTTACTCCCGGGGATCACGGCTGAACGCGTCTTCTCAACACTCACTTACAAACATTTTTCACCTATCGTGCGTCTACTCTACACCCGTACCACTTAAAAGACGGATTATATCTAAGACGCTTGTCAGAAATTGGTATTAATTGATAGCATCACTGGTAGTGTCGTTGCTAACTTACTGTCCATCTGTTAAAATGGCGAATATATCAGATGCAAGTAGTCTACCTTTTGGTGCAGGTGAGGACACATTTGAGCTGCACGCGGTACAGTCTGAGCTGGAAGCTGTTGAGAAACAGATCCACGACCTTTTAGTGAGACAGGCCGAGCTGAGAGACCGGCGTTTGGCTCTTGAAACATCACGCGCTGATGCTCACAAATCAGAGATTAATGTTACTAACCGGCTGACTCCGACCTCGTCTACTCCGTGCGTTACTCGGCATCGGTCCCGAGCGCCAAGGTCGCGATCAGCCATGGTCTCGTTCACTCCGGCTCCAACACGCCACCACGAAGCCTGGATATTTCCGCAGCGGAAGACGCGAGTCAGGTCTAGACCAAGACCCTCTCCGACCCTCCCGGTTTTCGAGTTATCCACACAAAACCGCTTCTCCGCTCTTCGCGAAACAGAACGCGATGCTTTGATCATCGGTGATTCCATTGTTCGGCACGTCCATGCTACATCAGGTAAAAATAAGGTGCACAGTCACTGCTTTCCTGGTGCTCGTGTTTCTGAAATCGCTGCTCGCGTTCCCGAGATTCTGAACGATAACGAGCGCGTCGGAACTTTGGTATTGCACGCGGGAGTGAACGACATCAGGCTGCGCCAGACGGAAGTTCTGAAGAAAGACTTCAGGAATCTGATCGATACGGTACGCAGCACATCGCCTGATATAACGATCATTGTGTCAGGACCGCTTCCCACGTACCGTCTAGGACATGACAAGTTTAGTAGATTATTCGCGCTAAATGAATGGTTAACGTCATGGTGCAATGAGCAGAAACTGCTCTTTGTAAATAATTGGAATCTGTTTTGGGAGCGTCCTAGGCTATACCGTGCTGATGGCTTACACCCAAACAGATTCGGATCGGATCTTCTGTCAGATAACATCTCCAAAATGTTAAATACCTTTTGACTAGTAACCAAAAGTCCAAATCATAGTCTCTGCTGCACCAAATTAACTGATATAAATAGTAGTGTAGAACATTGCATAGAAACTGTGTCTATTCCTCGTTTAGTGTGATCAAATAATAAATCTACTGCAGGATCTAGGAAAAATCTAATTGTTATTAAAACAGAAAATGTTGCTATTAGTAAACAAAAACAATTTCTAAAGCTAGGTCTTTTAAACATTAGATCACTCACACCTAAGGCAGTTATTGTAAATGAAATAGTCACAGATAATAGCATAGATGTACTTTGCATTACTGAAACCTGGCTTAAACCAAATGATTATTTCGGTCTAAATGAGTTTACTCCATCAGGATACTCCTATAAGCACGAGCCCCGTCTGATTGGTCGTGGCGGCGGTATTGCAACTATCTATAGAGATATTCTCAATGTTACTCAGAAAACGGGTTATAAGTTTATTTCATTTGAAGTACTTGTACTAAATGTTACGCTCTTAGATGATAGAAAAACATCCCTATTATCTTTAGCCTTGGCTACCGTATATAGACCACCAGGGCCTTACGCTGATTTCCTAAAAGAATTTGCAAATTTTCTCTCAGATCTATTGGTCAATGTCGATAAAATATTAATTGTTGGAGATTTTAACATACACGTAGATAATCAAAATGATACGTTAGGGGCTGCGTTTATAGACTTATTAAACTCCTTTGGGGTTAAGCAAAACGTTACCGGACCAACTCATCGTTTTAATCATACACTCGATTTAATTATATCACATGGAACCGATCCAACCGATATAGATATCATTCCGCAAAGTGATGATGTAACTGACCATTACATGGTAACTTGCATATTACGTACCCCGGTAATATATCATGCTGCGCCGCGTTATCGATTAGGCAGAACAATCCTTCCATCCACCATAGATAATTTTTCAAATTGCTTATTGGATCTGTCTCAGCTGCTGCCTGAACCTAAACAAACAGATGAACTAGACGAACTAACCAGCACTATGAGCACCGTTCTCTCTGGAAAATGGGATATTGTTGCACCTATGAGACTAAAAAAGGTCAGAGAGAAAATTAAAGCACCATGGTACAACAATACTACTCGTGTTCTAAAGAGAGAAACCCGTAATTTAGAGCGTAAATGGAAACAAACTAATTTAGAGGTTTTTAGAATCGCTTGGAAAGACAGTACGTCACGCTATAAAAAGGCCCTAAAAGCGGCCAGGGCTGCGCATCTCCGCAAACTAATAGAAAATAACCAAAACAATCCTAGGTTCTTATTTAACACCGTGGCTAGACTAACAAATAAACAAGCGTCACCTGAACAAAATATTCCGTTACAGTTTAGTAGTAATGATTTCATGAATTTTTTCACTGAGAAAATAGAAAACATCAGATCCACAATTGTAAACGTTCAATCTTCAATCGCGCCTTACAATTCAGCCTCGATTATCACCCCGCAAGAACAATTACAGTGCTTTACAACTATAGAACAAAAAGAGTTAAATAAATTTATCATTTCCTCTAAAACAACAACATGTTTATTAGATCCCATACCAACTAAACTATTGAAAGAAGTGTTACCTATAGTGGAAGAGCCTCTCCTCAATATTATTAACTCGTCTTTATCTTTAGGTCATGTTCCAAGAACATTTAAATTGGCAGTTATAAAACCACTCATTAAGAAACCACAATTAGACCCAAATAACCTAGCAAATTATAGACCCATTTCAAATCTTCCTTTTATGTCCAAAATATTAGAAAAAGTTGTGTCTGCCCAACTGGGCTCTTTCTTGCAAGAAAATGACACCTATGAAAAGTTTCAGTCTGGGTTCAGGCCGCATCATAGCACTGAAACTGCGCTCGTTAAAATCACAAATGATTTACTCTTAGCTTCTGACCAAGGCTGTATCTCAATACTAGTTTTACTTGATCTTAGTGCTGCGTTCGATACTATAGATCACACAATACTCTTAGATCGGCTACAAAACTATACCGGTGTTCAAGGACAAGCATTAAGCTGGTTCAGATCATACCTATCTGACCGCTACCATTTTGTCTATTTAAACGGAGAAAAATCGATCATAACTCCAGTAAACTATGGAGTGCCGCAAGGATCTGTGTTAGGCCCGATATTATTCTCAATATATATGCTGCCACTTGGAAATATTATAAGGAAACATGGAATTAGTTTCCATTGTTATGCTGATGACACTCAACTATATATTTCATCACGGCCGGATGAAAACGCTAAATTATCCAAATTGACAGAGTGTGTTAAAGATATAAAAGATTGGATGACGCACAATTTTCTTTTATTAAATCCAGATAAGACAGAGGTAATACTTATCGGTTCAAAAAACCGCCCACAAAACCTCTCACAATACAACTTTAACATAGTAGGGTGTCCTGTTACTTTATCCTCTACAGTAAAAGACCTGGGTGTTATATTAGATTGTAACTTGTCTTTTGAAAATCATATTTCATATGTTACAAAAACAGCATTTTTTCACCTTAGAAATATTGCTAAATTACGTAACATGCTATCTGTCTCTGATGCAGAAAAGCTAGTTCATGCATTCATGACCTCGAGACTAGATTACTGTAATGCTTTATTAGCTGGTTGTCCTGCATCCTCAATAAACAAGCTACAGTTAGTCCAAAATGCCGCCGCTAGAGTTCTTACTAGATCAAGAAAGTTTGACCATATAACACCAATTTTATCATCACTACATTGGTTACCTATAAAGTTCCGCATTAATTACAAGGTATTGCTACTGACTTATAAAGCCCTAAACGGCTTAGCTCCAGTTTATTTAACGGATCTTCTATCGCCCTATAATCCATCGCGCTCTTTAAGATCACTAAATTCGAGGCTTCTGGTCATACCTAGGATATCCAGATCCACCAAAGGAGGGAGAGCATTTTCACATTTAGCACCAAAACTCTGGAATAGCCTTCCTGATACTGTTCGTTGCTCAGATTCGCTCTCCCAGTTTAAAACTAGATTAAAGACGCATCTCTTCAGCCAGGCATTCATATAATATTTTAATCTTACAGTTAAATCCGGTCTCTACTTCATAAACGCCAGAGGAGAACTGGCCCCCGACTGAGCCTGGGTTCTCCCAAGGTTTTTTTTTTTCTCCATTAGGTCACCTAATGGAGTTTTTCGGTTCCTTGCCACTGTTGCCTTTGGCTTGCTCAGTTGGGGATACTTAATTTGATTAATCGATTCAACAGTGCTATTGATCTGCATTACCAAACGTGGATGTTTTACACCAGAAACAAACACTGATGTACTATTTTATTTAATACTGTGAAGCTGCTTTGATACAATCTGTATTGTGAAAAGCGCTATATAAATAAAGTTGACTTGACTTGACTTTAATAGGGAGCCAATGCAGTTTTGACAGAACCGGGCTAATATGGTCATACTTCCTGGTTCTGGTAAGAACTCGAGCTGCTGCGTTTTGAACTAGCTGTAGTTTGTTTATTAAGCGTGCAGGGCAACCACCCAGTAGGGCATTACAATAATCTAGCCTTGAGGTCATGAAGCTAGAGAGAGAGTATTTTGCTAATTATGTGTAGGCCTACTATATTACATATTTATTATATTATTTACTTATATCATTAAACACAGTTGTTATTATGATAAAAAAAAAACGCATTATATTTAATTACATTTTTTATTTTTATTACATTTTTACTGTCGACGGTGGGTCTCCCTTCCAAGCAATTTACTAGCGTTGCCATAGGAAAGCTTCAGCTTTTGCCACCCGGAAGAACGTCTATTACTGTTGTGACGTCATGGTGAATTGTCGTATTCAACGCAAGCCAGTAAGTGTGCACTCCAAACCAACGAACGAAGCTTTGCAAATATGTCAAACAAAATCTGTGTAGCGTTTTTATTATATATAACATAAACCTTAAATCCTATATTATAAACTCAAATATAAACGATAGATAAAGAGGAAGAAAATAACTTTATCAGTATGTGAATGTGTATGTGTATAGTGGAATGTATGCGAGGGGAATGGATGCATTGTGAATGAATGAATGCGGGTTACCCTTATCAATGCGTGGCCACAGGTTCGGCCATCATACTTGCCTCCCTTCAGGCATCTCGTGGATACAACGAGAGAAGTAGTCAGCGGTCACATTGGACTTGCCGGGAACATGCTGGACTGTAAACCGGAAAGGCTGCATAGCCAGATACCACGTGTTATTCTCCTTTATCTTTCATCTTTTCCAACCACTGGAGAGCTTTATGGTCCATTTCTAATTTGAACTCCCTTCCCAGTAGGTAATATCTCAAGTCTAGGGCCCATTTAACTGCCAAACACTCTTTCTCTATTGTAGAATAGCGAAACTTCCCTTGGAAAGAGTTTGCGGCTAATGAAAGCCAGAGGCCGTCGCTCATCTGGTTGTCCCTGTAGCAGCACAGCCCCTATGCCCCTCTCATAGGCATCCGTATGCACAATAAATTCTCGATCAGGTCTGGACTGTAAAGTACTGCATTTTCTCTTAATGCCCAGTCCCTCCAGGATTTCGGGGCCTTTTTTGTGATTGTTGCGGCCTAAAATGCCTGATGTTGCGACCGCTTTTCTAAAAAGTTGCGATGAAAGTTGCGATGTTCTTCAGCATTTATTTTTATAGGTTAAAACGGCAAAGGTAGATAGATTTTTACTTAAAGTGCTCATATTATGCTTTTTGGATTTTTCCCTTTCCTTTATTGTGTTATATATCTTTTTTTGTGCATGTTATAGGTTTACAAAGTGAAAAAGGCCAAAGTCCAAAGGGACTTACCATGTGTCCCACAGAAAACACTGTTCACCATCTGCTCTATTGTAGTCTAGCCTTTACTTCAGAGACAAACGTGCTCACTTTGTAACACGTTATAATGCTCACCTAGCTGCTAGCATGGAACACCCTTATTAGTTGAATCATTAAATCATTAAAAATAAAAAAGTATATTGATCTAATGAGAACAAAACCACTAACTAACCTTTAGTAACCTTATAAAAAGGCAAAACAAATTATTTAAAGACACAGCAAAATCAAACAAACTAAGCTGTATTTTTAAACAAGATCTGCACCTGCAAAAATGTAAATGTGCAGAACCTCACAAACATTAAGCAGCATTTATGTTGAAAGATGCCAATACTTATAAAGTGCAAAATACAGTTTTCTTAGGAATACCCACAAAAGTTAAATGGTGGAAAAATCTAAAGTTTAAGTGCACAGCCCTTTACAGAAAACACAGTACAGGCCTAGTACCATTTCATAACTTTGATACCTTCATCCAACTAATCAAAAAGAATCTTTGCTTTAATGAAACATAATAATTTCATTTATTTCTGCAGATATGGATAACAAAATAATGCTGATGCCTGCATTCTTCTGAGTACCATAACATAACACTGATACCACTATGGATCAACAAATATGCAGGGCAAAACTGTTTTTGTATCAGTATGCAGTAAATGTAAAGAAAACCAAACATTACACTGACCCTGTTCAAAAACGTACTTGGTTACTTACGTAACCTCGGTTCCCTTAGAGATAAGGGAACGAGTACTGCGTTGCTAACGCATTGGGAAAACTCCTTTTCTCGAGAATATTGAAGCCTTTATTTTAAAACGCATTGCTGCAGCATAGGCGAGAGCATCAGGCTCGCGCGAGCGTGCTGATAGGCTGTGCTGTGGGCAACTGCACGAACCAATGGCGGATCGGCAGAGGCGCGTGAACCAATCAGGGCGCTTGGCGCACTGCCAGTGTCAAGCGCGCGAAACTGCACGTGACCGTAGAATATAAATATAGAGAAAATCCGCCATTTGACAGGTCTAATCGACTGAAACGAAAAACACCTGACATAAGAGAAATAGCACGGCAAGGCAACGCAGTACTCATTCCCTTATCTCTAAGGGAACCGAGGTTACGTAAGTAACCAAGTACGTTCCCTTACGAGAACGTTCTCTCGTACTGCGTTGCAAACGCATTGGGAACGCTTATTTAAAACGCCGTGCTATTAATCTTTTGGCCGCTCTGACTCACCAGAAGTCCCGGGAAGTTACAGAATAGCCAGGATAAACGAGACCGAACATCGGGCCCAGAGATTATCCAATAAATAAGATCTGGACCAAGGGCCAGTCTCACTTAAGGTGACAGCCATGTGTCCAATTTCAAAACTAGTCTGGGTCCACAGAGCCAGGGTCTAGATGGAAAAAACTTGTGTCTGCAAAGCAGGGACATCTAAGTTGTAAAATCTCACAAATGTGGACGGAACGGACCAGCCGGCCGCCGCACAAATGTCCTTGATAGGAACACCCAGGTGTCCGAGTCCAAAACTAGTCTGGGTCCGCAGAGCCAGGGTCTAGACAGAAAGAACTCGTGCCTGCAGAGCAGGGACATCTAGGTTGTAGAATCTCACAAATGTGGACGGAACGGACCAGCCGGCCGCCGCACAAATGTCCTCGATAGGAACACCACTCGACCAAGCCCACGAAGAGGCGACACCTCTCGTGGAGTGAGCTCTAACACCTATGGGACAAGAGAGGCCCAGTGAGGTGTAAGCCAGAGCAATGGCGTCAACTATCCATCTGGACAGCGTGAGCTTAGTGACCGGAAGGCCCTTGGTTCGGCCCCCGAAACAAACAAAGAGCTGTTCAGACTGTCTGAAAGAGGCCGAACGCTCCAGATAAACTCTCAAAGCTCTGACGGGGCAAAGCGTGAGAGAATCACTGTCCTCTTCAGAGGAGGGAAGAGCTGACAGAGAAATAACCTGGGCTCTGAACGGAGTTGAGAGCACCTTAGGAACATATCCATGTCTTGGCCTAAGAATGACCTTGGAGTCATTAGGGCCAAACTCCAGACAGGAGGCGCTAGTAGAAAGCGCCTGCAAGTCCCCTACTGTCTTCACTGACGCCAGTGCCAGAAGCAGGGCGGTTTTCAGGGAGAGGAGCTTAAGATCAGCTGACTGAAGTGGTTCAAAGGGAGGTCCCCTAAGAGCCCGCAGGACCAGTGAAAGGTCCCAGGCCGGTACAGACGGTGGCCGAGGCGGGTTAAGCCTTCTGGCGCCCTTAAGGAAACGAACTATAAGGTCGCTTTTACCTAAGGAGGCTCCGGCTTCCAATACGTGATAAGCAGCAATGGCTGCCACGTACACCTTGAGAGTGGAGGGGGAGCGACCCACGTCCAACATCTCCTGTAGAAAAGAAAGCACTTTTGGTACTTCACAAGTGTGTGGGTCGAGGTTTCGAGCTAAACACCAGCTGGAGAACACTGACCATTTAAGGTGATAGAGGCGTCTGGTAGACGGAGCTCTAGCCTCCTTAATAGTGTTCAGGACACCCTCTGGGAGATCCTGGGGTACCCGTTGAGTGGCCATACATGTAGGGCCCACAAGTCGGGACGGGGATGCCAGATTGTCCTGTTGGCCTGAGCCAGAAGGTTGCACCTCACTGGGATTGGCCACGGGTCTGTTACAGACAGTTGCATCAACTCTGGAAACCAAATCTGGGTTCGCCAGAGAGGAGCTTCTAAGAGAACTGCGCTTTTCGTGTTCCTGATCCGTTCGATGACCTGAGGGAGCATCGAGACCGGAGGAAACGCATAGAGAGGAAGGTTGGGCCAGTCGTGGGCCAAAGCATCCCTGCTCTTTGAAAAGAAGATTGGGCAGTGACAGTTGTCTTCTGAGGCGAAAAGATCTACTTCTGCCTTCCCGAAGACCTCCCAAAGCAGGAGAACTGTCTGAGGGTGGAGAGACCATTCCTCTGGGGGAACTCTGCCCCGAGAGAGCATGTCTGCTCCTGTGTTCAACGTGCCTGGCACGTGAGCTGCCCTGAGCGAGTGCAGGTTGGTGTGAGCCCATAGCAGGAGCTGTGTGGCTATGGCAAACAGGTTGTGGGACCTGAGGCCGCCCTGGCGATTTATGTAAGAGACCACCGACATATTGTCCGTCCGGACCAACACGTGGTGTCCAGCCAGGTATGGGAGGAAGGCTTTCAGGGCTAGAAAAACTGCTCTCATTTCGAGGCAGTTGATGTGTAGGCGTTTCTCCGAGCTCGACCAGAGGCCGGAGGCAGGCCTGCCCTCGTACAGAGCTCCCCAACCCGAGTTGGAAGCGTCTGTTGAAATCACCCTCCTCTCTGAGACCACCCCCATGCTTACGCCCTGCTGGTACCAGCTGGCGTCTTTCCAAGGGGCCAGGGCTTGAACACAGCGCTGGTCCACCTTGATAATCAAGTGGCCTGAGTGCCAGGCGTGGGGTGGCACCAGAGGTGCTAGCCACAGCTGAAGAGGACGCATACGCAGTAGGCCTAGTTGGAGTACTGATGATGCAGAGGCCATCAGGCCAAGGATCCTCTGAAACGTTCTGAGGGGTACATGAGAGCCCTCCAAGAACGATGCCGCGAGCTGCTGAATCGTTAGAGCACGGGCCGGTGTGGGCCATGCTCTCATAAGTACGGAGTCGAGAACTGTTCCCAGGAACGTGATACGTTGGCTGGGCAACAGAATACTCTTGGAAAAATTGACCCTGAGCCCTAGACATTCCAGATGGCTGAGGAGCCAGGCTCTGTGAGTATGTGACTCCGCCTCTGACTGAGTCAGTACGAGCCAGTCGTCGAGGTAGTTCAGGATGCGCATGCCCCGCTGTCTCAGGGGGGAGAGAGCTGCATCCATGCACTTCGTGAATGTACGAGGTGCCAGTGCCAGTCCAAATGGTAGAACTGTGTACTGGTATGTCTGCCCCTCGAAGGCGAATCTCAAGAATGGCCTGTGGTGGGGGTTCACTTGAATGTGAAAGTAAGCGTCTTTTAGATCTACTGAGAAAAAACCAGTCGCCTGGGCGAATTTGCGCCAGGATATGTCTGGTCGTGAGCATTCTGAACGGCCGTGACATGAGAGCCTTGTTCAGATGTCTGAGATCTAAAATGGGTCTCAGGCCGCCGTCTTTCTTTGGAACAAGAAAGTAACGGCTGTAAAAACCTGACTTGCTCTGAGAAGGGGGGATCTTCTCGATGGCCCCTTTTGCCAGCAGACTTAACACTTCGGTGCAAAGGACATGACTCAGTGTGCTCCTTACCATGGTTTGTATAACCGCGCGAAAACGCGGTGGTCTGCGGGCGAACTGAAGCGAGTAACCGTGCTTTATGATGTTCATCACCCATTCTGAGACTCCGGGGATAGCTTGCCAAGCTAGAGCCCGCAGAGCCAGAGGGAAGTTATCTAGGGAACGGGAACCGCTTTGTAGGCTTCAGGCGCTGGCTGGTCTCAGCCGCTGGGCGGGGCTGGAGGACCTGTGATACCACCCTCTCAGGTCGCGGCGTGCTCTTGGGGCGCCGTTGGACCGAGCTAGAGCGCTTGGGTAGAAAGTGCTTCATAGCGCTGGAAGCTTTCTGAGCCTCGGTGAAGCGTTCTGCGAAGCCGCTGACAGATGGGCCGAAGAGACCAGATGCTGTAACTGGAGAATCGAGGAAGGCGGTCTTGTCTGCGTCCCTGATCTCAGTTAAATTCAGCCACAAGTGGCGCTCTAAAACCACCAGGCTGGCCATGTTGCGGCCCAGGGCTTGAGCAGTGGTCTTTGTGGCCCGTAGCGCCAAATCCGTCGCACTTCTGAGGTCCTTAAAGGTGTCTGGGTCAGGGCCTGACTCATCCATCGAGCGGAGGAGCTTAGCCTGGAAGACTTGAAGGGTCGCCATGGCGTGAAGTGCAGAGGCGGCTTGACCGGCGGCAGCATAAGCGCGGCTGGCAATGGCCGAAGTGGTCCTGCACGGCTTGGACGGGTGCACGGTCTTAGACCTCCAACTACCTGCAGTGGGAGGGCATAAGTGTGCGGCGACCGCCTCCTCCAGTGGAGGGAGAGACACATAACCTTTTTCTTCAGCGCCGTCAACAGTGGAGAGCGTTGAAGAAGCAGATGAGCGCGTTCGCGATGAAAAGGGTGCGCGCCAGCTTTTAGTGAGCTCTTCGTGGACCTCAGGCAGAAAAGGAGCGGCGCGCTGACGAGGGGCCTGTTGGCGCCCCGGCAGGTACCACTTGTCGAGGTGGCTTCTGGCAGGCTCAGCTGGAGAAAGCCAGTCGAGTCCCAACTCGTTGACAGCGCGAGACATGACACGGAAGAGTTCGGCGTCGATGTTCGCTTGAGTGTCAGAAGGATCCAACTGAGAGGGGGGGGTGGGGTCCGCGGAGCCCGACCAATCCTCGCTCTCAGATGCCGCCACGGAAACTGCGTCTTCCATATCCTCAGCAGATCCGCCAAAAGAGACGAGTCCCGCCGCTTCAGACGAGGGGCGTTGGTCGCTCTGAGAGAACAGAACTGGAGAAGAGGGCGTGGGCGAAGCACGTGGAGAAAGGCCCGGCGTGCATCCGCTAAACTCACCGCGTTCAGGACGCCTCTGATCGCGCCGCTTCTTCCTACGGGGCTCACGGGGCGCCGAAGACGGAAGATGGGCGGGATCACTCACCGACGAAGCGAGAGCGAGTCTCGAGCGGAGAGTAGAAACAGGCATCCCGTCGAAGAGAAGGCAGCCGCCTTTAGTGAGCACTGACTCGGCGTGCTCAGGGCCGAGACAGGCAGCACACTGTGTGTGTCTGTCAGACACATGCAGGGGAACCCCGCAGGATTCACAGATGGAGAGCGGCATTTGAAACAACGCCGTGCGCTGTGAAAACAGCGATTTTGCTCTTTTAGAATAGAGAGATAGAGAAAAAGGATACTCGTCGGATGCCACAGGGAAACGCTCAGCTGGCAGATGCCGGGATGCGAAGCTGTTCCGCTGGAAGGCCTTTCAACGACGAGCGGCTTCTATCCGGAGAAGATCAGCGACGAGGTGAGTCGAGAGCTGAAGGAGATTAAATCTGTCAAATGGCGGATTTTCTCTATATTTATATTCTACGGTCACGTGCAGTTTCGCGCGCTTGACACTGGCAGTGCGCCAAGCGCCCTGATTGGTTCACGCGCCTCTGCCGATCCGCCATTGGTTCGTGCAGTTGCCCACAGCACAGCCTATCAGCACGCTCGCGCGAGCCTGATGCTCTCGCCTGTGCTGCAGCAATGTGTTTTAAAATAAAGGCTTCAATATTCTCGAGAAAAGGAGTTTTCCCAATGCGTTTGCAACGCAGTACGAGAGAACGTTCTCGTAAGGGAACTAAAGTGTATAGATAACTTCACAGCATTTATTTATCAATATGCCAATACCAAAACAATACAAAACCAAGTTTTGTAACCACACAGTACCTGAATGCATAAAAATACAAGTTAAATGCTATAAAATAAAAATAAATGTAAGCCTGCATAATAAATCCACTTTGCTGGATCTTAAGCTAGACTTATCAAAATACTCTAAATCTTAATCCAAATGAGATCAGTACATTTATCTTTTTAATGAAGAAGAAACTCATTTGGGAAGATATTCATGACAATGCCAAAGCCTCTCTTCAATCACATTATGAAAAAAATAACACTCTGACCCAGTTCAAAAACGTACGTTGAATTATACATTAAACATTAAGCATCATTTATATTGAAAGATGCCAATAAACAAAGCACAGTTAAACAAAATAGCATTATGCAGGGTAAAGTGCATCTGTCTAGTCTGACATCTAGTTTTCTGAGAGCTGACTAATCCTCAATATCCTCCTAAAAATCTTCCTGCACTTCAACCATTTCAAAAGCTCCACTGGTTAGTCTCTGGTTGTGGTATAAGAAGACCAAGGCTTTGAGGTTGTTGTTTGACACTGATCTCCCTCGGCTGGACAAAACCAGCTTGTAGATGCTGTTGCTGCGTTCAGCATCTGCTGAGTTTATGATGACATCTTTGTATCGTTTGGCCAGGACACTCAGTATGGGCAGCCTTTCCTGCAACCCATCCCAGAAAACATCCAAATCCACCACTCCACACGCTGAAGCTCTGAGTGCAGCTGGACCAAGGTGGATGAAGTAGGCATCCAATTCATCTGTAGGAACGGCACTGAAGCCTGGAATGTATTTGTAGCTGACCACACTCTCATCCATAAATTCAGTGTGACAAGGATCAAAGACCCTGACTTCTTTCAAGAAATGAATGGCAGGTTGTCCATCTGACATGTACTTGGCGAGTTTGTCCTCTGCATTGTTGTAAGCCTGTTCCACTTTGTTGAGTGTGGTTCTTGATAGCCAAAGTCAGGTCAAGTCCCTTAAAGTACTGGGCACATGCTTCATACTGTAGTTATGCATTTTGCCACAATGTGCATGTGCAGATCCTCAAGGTAGTCAAAAACCTTTGTGGTTACGGGACGTCTGCTCTGGAAGATGTCCAGAAGTTGAATTACTCTTCTGCACTTATCTGACATGATGCTGATCTCAACCTGCTGACTTTGAGCTATATCTGGATTTTGTAGCATTTCATGGAGTCTCTCCACACTCTGAGGTGTGCTTCTGCCACAAGTCTATGAAAAAACAAAAGTAAAAAAACAAATTGTGTTAAAGGGGTCATATAATGGTACATGCACTTTTACAAGTTGATTGTACTGAAATGTGTGTTGGCAGTGTCTGTACACAACCATCATAAAATGATAAAAATCCATCCAGTGTTTTTTTTTTTTTAATCTTCTTATATGTTTTCCCCTTCTCAAATCAAGACGTTCGACCTAGTGACGTCACACGGTCGGACGCCCCTCCCACGATTGTTGATTGACAGCAGCGCTTCAACACAGACCCGCCCTCGCTCGTGAGCGAGCTGTCTGTCATCATAGTCTGCGCGTCATTGTTGATATGCTGGAGCACTGTCTATGAGCAGAATGGCGTCTAAGCGATTGTGGTGTTCTGTTCTTGGGTGTAATAACGAACACAGCAGTCATTTTGATGTTCCTAAATCCGAACCGCTGAAGACGCAGTGGCTGAGTTTGTTTTCGAAGGGAATATTCCCCACGATCAACGTCAATGCTTTCATGTTTGCGAGAATCATTTCACACATCAGACTGCTTTAAAACCGAGGATCAGTATAAAGCTGGTTTTGCTAAGAAGCTGCTCCTGAAAAAAGGATCGGTACCAACTATTCGTGTTCCTGCTGCACCTCCAGAAGAAGAAGTGAGTGTAACGTTTTATTAACCTTTGTACTAATATTTATATTAATCTTTGCAAATTGCTAGCACGCTTCACGATGAATCCCTAAGGTTTACACTCAGGGTACATTACGGCATATTTTCTATGTACGACGTTCTCAATGTAATTCATAATCCCACGTTTATAATGAACAACGCGTTATGGTTATTTTGTTACAAACGGTGTACGCACAGAACAGAGGGGCGGGGTGGTCAAACCTCATTATCATTTAAAGACACATGCACTTAAACGGCGTGCTGAAAACAGAGCTGTTTTTGACCAGGTAAAATGAGTGTTTTCTTACAATACTGATGAGAATTTTTAATTAAAGTATTACAAACTTTTAATTTAGACCCTAAAGAATCATATTAGCTTGTACAAAAATGGCATTATATGACCCCTTTAAATCACACACACACACACACACACACAGTTCAGTGTCATGCAAACAAGACAGTAACTTCGGCGATGCTAGTCACTCGGTGATAAACTACAGTACATTAACGTTAGCTCTAAGTTACCATGCATTGTATAAATATATATTCAAACCAACTTACCTTGATTTTTTTAGAGCTTGCAATTGATCGGGATGCAACAGCCTGTGTTACAGTGATTTGTCTCGTCTTACTACAGCCTCCATGCGTTTCTGTCATTCTCTGCCTGTGTTTAGCAGTGGCAAAGTGTTTGTCAATTGTTGATTTCCTTTTATGTTTGACAACAATATTGCACGTCTTGCAAAACAGTTTACCCCGCTTTCGTAAAGAACATCTGGATACTTTTTTTCACAGTCCTTTGCTGTTATTTTTGTAGGTAAATGTGAGACGTTGGCAGCACACGTCTACTGCGTCTTCTGAACAAAACAAGGAAGTGAGTTTGCTGAAGTATGACGACGCTTTGCAGGAGACTGAGATGATTGGTCAAATTGCAAGTCGCACTGAATTCACAGGGATTTGTTGAAGTTGCGTTAATAGTTGCGATCACGAAATCCTGGAGGGACTATGCCGATTGAATATTTCGAAAGGCTGGCATCCTTTCTTCTGACCACTGGCATTGATTTGGACATCAGGGGCCTCATTTATAACTGTTGCGTATGCACAAAACAGGCCCTGAAAGAGGCGTATGCCACTTCCAATGCATAAGTTGTGATTTATAAAAACAAACTTGACGGGAATTTTTTTTTAGTAAGGTTCATATGCACAGTTTTATAAATGAGACCCCAGACCCCCACCATATCTGTCAAAGGGGCAGCCCTGCTAGAAAAGTGAGGGATAAAACGATTATAAAATTCTGCCATTCCCAGAAAGGACCTGAGTTCCTTACGTGTCTGTGGAATAGGAGCTTCCTCTAATGCCTGGACCTTTTTGACTTGAGTTTGCACTACCCTGTTCCCAATGACAAAGCCCAGGTATTCTGTTTCCTTCCTCGCTACAGCACACTTGGCAGGGTTTACTGTGAGGCCTGCTTCTTGAAGACGCTTTAGAACCTCTTGAAGGTGTTGAACATTCTCCTCCCAGGTGGTACTGTAGATCAAGGGTCCCCAACCCCCGGGCCATGGACCGGTATGGTACCGGGCCGCACAGAAAGAATAAATAACTTACCGTATTTCCCGGACTATAAGTCGCTCCGGAGTATAAGTCACATCAGTCAAAAAATGCGCCATGAAGAAGAAAAATCATATATAGCCTAAGTCGCACTGGACTATAAGTCGCATTTATTTAGAAATTTATTTCACACAAAAACAAAACAAAAGGTGAGCTCTGAAAGCGGCACTAAAAGACTGCTTTAAACCTTTCACAGAGACATCAAACAGAAAGCACAAAGCCTGTCTTTAAATGTAATTTCGTTTTGTATTAATTGTATCTTAATTTTAATCAATGTTTCATCAACCAATTGCCTGGAAGTAGAAGTAAATGTATTAAAAAATAGATAATCACGACACAGAGGCGCCGGTGCGTGAACTGGAGCTCGTCTCATAAATTAATCGAAACTCAGTGATAAGGTAGCCTACTTGCCTCACAGACCTGAGACATATATAGAAAGCTTGAAATGTCTACTTTTAAACAGAACAATTCAAAACGAAAGAAAACTGACTGTTCTCTGCTTATGTAATTCATATGAAATGTGCATTTCTCTCTGGTGCGTTCACTACTGCAAAGATCGCGAGTCAGCATCGTCAACTTCATCTTTTCAGCCGACACTGACACAGAAAACATTTGTTTATTAGTAAACAATTAAAATGTCTCCTGCTATATTTTACATATTCATAATCATTCATTTTGCCGGTTCGTTGTGACAGCTTTTAGGTGCTTTATTGGCAGCGCCACCCTTACATGTTACATGAACGCATCAGCACCGAAAACATGGAGATTTTTTTCTTTTGGGGGGCATTTTTCATTTGTGTTCAGGCTTTCTCAGTTGTCTTTAGGCACGATGTTACGAGGACGCTGCTAATAAAGTTGCGAGTAGGCCTACACATTGGATTCACGTTTATTATTATATTTAAAAAATACCCGAGTTTTAATGCCGGTCGTATCATTTTATTTTGTTGTATTTATCCGCCACACCTTAAAGGCCGGTCCGTGAAAATATTGTCTGATATTAAACCGGTCCGTGGCACAAAAAAAGGTTGGGGACCGCTGCTGTAAATGACTATGCTGTCTAAATAAGCTGCAGCAAAAGTTATCCCATGTAACACCCAAGGTTATTATAGTTTTGTTTTTTTCATTAGTTTTTATTTTTATTTCGTTTTGACTTTTTGTTTTCAAATTCAGTTTAGTTTTAATTAGTTTTTAAAGTGGGTTTGCTAGTTTAGTTTTTTTTTTTTTTTTAAATGCTTAGTTTTAGTTTAGTTTTTATTAGATTTAGTGTTAGTTTTAGTCTTTTTGTTGTAATCTGGGTTATGTGTGTGCATAGATTGGAAAAAGAAGTTTGGTGTGGTTGGGCCTGTTTAAAAATGGTTTTCCTCCTACTTGAGTGGCAGAACTTTTTCTGCATATGTAAATGGTATACTGTCTGAAGCCACTCCATTGTTGAATGGTGTTCCCCAGGGCTCTGTCCTAGGTCCACTTTTGTTTTTACTGTACATCACCCCTCTTGGAAAAATTTTGAACCATTTTAACAATGTGTCATACCATTTTTATGCTGATGACATTCAGTTATATTGCTCGTTCAATGATTCTGAGTTACACAAACTAACAGATTTATTGGATTGTATTTCTTGTGTGTGTGTGTGTGTGTGTGTGTGTGTGTGTGCGCGCATGTGAGAGACGCATGAGTGACAGAGAGATGGAGGGAGAGCAGAGAAAGGAAATCCAGCTGAACGAATACACTGCGTGTTTTAAATAGCGTTAAAAAATGAAAGACCTTGACAAAGACGAAAACTAAGGACATTTACTCTATAATTTTATTTTATTTTAGTTAGTTTTGCCAAACACACATTACAGTTTTAGTTAGTTATCGTTTTTTTGTAATGCCTCGTTTTTATTTTTATTTCAGTTAACGACAATGTTTTTTCCCACCTAGTTTTCGTTTTTTCATTCGTTTTCGTTAATGATTATAACCTTGGTAACACCTGATCAATAAGCCTCTGAAAGGTGGCCGGTGCCCCATGCAGGCCAAATGGTAAAACCCTGAAATGGAATAGCCCCCATGGTGTCCTGAATGCTGTTAAAGGTATCTGCCAATAACCTTTGGACAAATCGATGGTCGTCAGGTATTTGTTAGTAAGTAAGCTAAGTTTATTTATAGAGCGCTTTTCACAGATAAAATCACAAAGTGCTTTACAAGGTGCAACCACATTAATATATAATCAATAAAAATTAAGACATTTAAAAAGCCCAAAATAAAATAAAACCCAGTCAACTAAAAGCTTGTTTAAAATATAGCTGTAAGCAGCAATTACCGGGGCCAAGCAGAATAAGACGACAAGACATGCCAGCATGGCTGAAAGTGTCAGATCAACTGCAACAATAAGCAATTAAAGACATTTAAATAGGATTTTAGGCGAAATGGCTAAAAAAACATAGAAACAGTAATTAAAAATATGATTTAATTGATTATCACTTTCGACCAATAGGTGGCGCAGTTACAAAATTGATGTGATGTGGTCAGAGTGAAGTGACAATGACACATACAAAGTTTGGTGTCAATATATCAAGGCATTGCAGAGATAAAGCCTGAATAGTGCTTTTGGCATCATGCCTCAACTTTGCTGCTGCGCTAAAAAAAAAAGGTTTCGTGTATCGACACAAAATCCATAACTTTTAGTCAGCACTGTCTGGAGATGATACGATTCGATTTTGGTGAAAATCGGACAAACGGTCTAGGAGGAGTTCGAAAAAGTAGGTTTTGAATGAAAAACAAGATGGCGGACAGGAAGTTCGGCCAAATAAGGTAAACTTGGTATCTATGTTCTCAGCTTGACCCAAGGAATCTAGTAAGGCCAGTGGCATTTCAATAGCCAGATTTATTCAAAAGTTATTAGCCTTTTTGGAAATTTTGTTATAACTTTTGATCACTAGGTGGCGCTGTCTCGAAATATTTTGAGTACCTTTAGGGGATAGTGTTGATGGCACAGTCTGAGTTTCGTAATATTACACCAATGCATTTGTTTAGTATAGCATTTTATTTCACAAAACTGTACTGAAGTCAATGGGAATTTCATGTTTTGTTCTATTATAGCGCCACCAAGAGGCTCAGTCCCACCATTTTTTTGTGTGTGTCCTCAGAGTGAGCCCAGACATATGTGTGTCAATTTTGGAGAAAATTTCTCAATTCGCTTCGGAGTTATAGACATTTATATGAAAAAACACGTAAAAAATGACTGACACATAACTTTGATTGGATTTTACTACCCCTTACAATCAATATTTTTGCATTTGGGCATTGGAATTTAGCTATCGACCTATGTTTCCAAACTTCTGACGGTGGTTTTGTCTCGATCGGACTAGTGGTTTCGAAGATATCGGCAAATGTTTTTTAAGCGCTAAATCACAATGCTACACAAACCATAAGGCGAAACTTAGCATGTTTGGTATCGTAGGACTCGGCAAGGATTCAGGAGTCTAATGAGATGAGTCTCGTTAAAATAAGTCGACCACACCCAAAGTTATAAGCATTTAGAAAAAAAATCACCACTAGGTGGCGCTGTTTTGAAACTTCTCAGGTTCTTTCAGGACATTGTGCTGATGACCCATATCAAGTTTCATAACAATTCGTTCATGCGTTCTTAAAATGCAGCATTTTAGCACAAAATTCAAAATGGCCGATATGATAAAATTGGATATCAGTCGACTCGGCATGTTGCCCTGAATCTAACAAGACCAATTTTATGATTTTTGGACAAATTGTTCAGAAGTTATAAGCAAAAATAGCCATTTTTCATATCTCCGGACCAGTAGGTGGCGCTGCGCAAAAACGCAGCATGTAGCCTCAGGTCATGCTTGTGACGATGTGTACCAAGTTTGGTCTGAATACGATAAAGCCTGTAAAGGAAGCCTGTATCTTGGCCATGACAGAAACATGGCTGGGAGAAGCGGACTCAGACGCTGGTATTGCACTGGATGGTTTTGGTGTTCCTTTACGCATGGACCGTGTTGTAGCGACCACCGGTAAGTCGCGAGGAGGGGGGGTGTGCCTGTATGTTAACGAGCGTTGGAGCAAAACAACGCTAGTAAGAGAAAAACTTTGCACAAAAGACATTGAACTGCTCTCAGTCTCCATGCGCCCTTTTTATCTTCCTAGAGAATTTCCGCAGATTTTCGTAACTATTGTTTATATTCATCCAAAGGCAAATGAAAATGCTGCTCTAGAATCAATACACAGCACTGTTCAGAAACTGCAGGCAGTGTCCCCGGACGCCCCTAACCTAATACTAGGTGATTTTAACCACTGTTCACTGGACAAAATCTTAAAATGTTTTTATAAATATGTGTCCTGTGAAACGAGAAAAGGGAAGATTCTTGATCAGTGTTATGGCTCCATCAAAGGTGCCTACAAATCTGTCCCTCTCCCTCCCCTGGGTTCTGCCGATCATAACTGTGTGCACCTCATACCAGTGTATCGCACTTGCCTCCAGAGGGCTAAAGTGGAAACTAGGCAAGTGAAGGTCTGGTCCGAGGAGGCCACGCTGGCCCTGCGGGGCTGCCTGGACTGTACCCTGTGGGAGGAATTTGTTCATTCTTCACAAGACATTGATGAACTGACTGAAGTGGTTAGTTCTTGGGTTGCATACTGTGAGGAAACTGTAATCCCTAAAAAAGTTGTCAAAATATACCCTAACAACAAGCCATGGGTGAGTAAACAACTTAAAGACCTGCTAAAAAAGAAAAAGTCAGCATTTAAAGAAAAGAACTCTCAGGAACTATATATCGTTCAAAAGGAGATCAAACGTGAAATTAAAAGGGCAAAATGGGACTATAAACTTAAGGTGGAACACAAATTAAGCCAAAACCTTCTCGGTTCAGCGTGGGACAGTGTTAAATCTATGGTGGGTCTAAACGACAAATCAAAGAAAAAGGTGGCATTAGAAGGCTTTTCCTCTGACATATCACTGGCCCATGAACTAAATGAATTTTACTCGAGATTTGATAATCATGACTTTAGTGATGAAATTGCTGGAAAAAAACAGTCCTTACTGTCCCAGCCCCAAAATAATATCTGTTTCTCTGCACAGAGTGTTGTGAACATTTTTAAGCATTGTAAAGCCAAAAAAAGTCCGGGTCCAGACAATATTGGCAGCCGTGTTCTTTCATGTTGTGCGGAACAGTTAGGCCCCATTTTTAATTACATTTTTAATCAATCTATGTTGCTCCAGAAGGTCCCTGACCTATGGAAACAGTCAGTTATTGTCCCTGTTGCAAAAAACAGTCACCCAAAGACTTTTAATGATTATAGACCCATAGCTCTTACATCACTTGTGATGAAGTCCTTTGAAAAGCTGATAAAGACTGAATTAACATCTAGGACAAACTGTCTTCTCGATCCACTACAGTTTGCCTACAGACTTAACAGAGGAGTTCAGGACGCAACTGCAACAGTACTGAATCTCATTTTTAAACATCTGGAGGGAAACAAAAATCATGCTAGATTGCTGTTCGTGGACTTCTCGTCAGCTTTTAATACTATCCAGCCCCACCTGTTGACTGAGAAGCTTTTGCACCAGTTTAAACTGGAGGACAACCTTGTGGGCTGGCTATTAGACTTCCTCACAAACAGATCTCAGCGGGTCAGAGTAAATGGCCATTTTTCCGACTGGACAAATACATCAACTGGCTCACCGCAGGGGTGTGTTCTTTCCCCCCTCCTTTACATCTTGTACACAAATGACTGTCGCTCTAAGATTGAAAATAGACACTTTGTGAAATTTGCTGACGACACGGTGATTGTCAGCTTGTTAAACAATGAGGAAAATTCACACGGTCCGGTCATTGACCAGTTTGTAAGATGGTGCAAAGAAGCCTTTCTTGAACTGAACGCATCAAAGACTAAGGACATGTGTATTGATTTCAGGCAAAACATCCCTAATATTGTTACAACTAGAATAAATGATCAGGAAATAGATGTTGTCAAACAGTACAAGTATTTAGGATCAATTATTGACGACAAGCTGTGCTTTGAGCCAAATACTAGTTTGCTCTGTAAGAAAGGTCAGCAGCGCTTGTATTGTCTTAGAAAGCTGGCAAAATTTAACGTAGACAAGTCCCTGATGACCTTGTTCTACAGGTCATTTGTGGAGTCAGTTGTCACCTTTTCTTTAATCTGCTGGTACGGATCTACGACTATAAAACAAAAACACTCCCTTTCAAGGGTAATTAAGGTGAGCAGCAGTATTACAGGCTCTAAGCAGAAGGGTCTGGAGGAACTTTATCAGCTGCAGATGCTAAATAGGGTTAAATCTATTCTGCCAGACAACTCACATCCCCTGCAGTCTGAATTTCAGATGTTGCCATCTGGACTACGAATGACACTTCCCAAAATTAGAACAAATAGGTATAGACACTCATTTGTACCCGCGGCTATTCTACTTTTTAATTCTGCATCAAAGCGTATATAACATATCACGCTTTTGATGTTTGCTGTATTTTTTTTTATCTTGTTTTTTTACGCCAATAAGAAGGCAGAGTTTTCTCGTATTTGTATTGTGTGTATGATTGTATATGTTTTCAAACTTAAACTGTTTTGCTGCAAAACAAATTGCCTCAAGGAGGACAATAAAGTAAATTTGAACTTGAACTTGAACTTGAAAGCGTTGCGGAGATACAGCCTTACGTCTGTTTTCGCAAGCGCTACGTAAAATTAATTTGCGTAGTATTCGAGAACGGTTTGATCAATTTTTATGAATTCCATAACTTTTTGTCTACATGGTCTGTAGATGATCTGGTTCAATTTTCGTGAAAATCGGAGCATCGGCCTAGGAGGAGTTCGAAAAAGTAGGTTTTTCAGATAATTCAAAATGGAGGACAAATTTCCATGACGGAAAATTCCAATTACAGAAAATGCCATCGAATCGGCTTGAGCCACGGAATCAGAGGAAAAATGAATTTTGTTTCTAGCCCTTGTGGTTCAAAAGTTATTAGCATAAACGTGAGTGAAACTTTGGACAGTTGGTGGCGCTAGAGGGATTGAGTTGGAGACTCCAAATTTGCTGTGGTGACTTTTCAGCCTGTCCTTTATCAGTGTGCCAAATTTCATAACTTTCCCGCAAGCGGTTCTATGGGCTGCCATAGACTCCCAGTCGGAAGAAAAAGAAAAAGAAGAAGAAGAAGAAGAATAAGAACGGGAACAGATACAATAGGTGCCTCCGTACCTTCGGTGCTTGGCCCCTAATAACAGTGTTTTCTGTTGCCTTTTAAAAGAATCGACAGAGTCAGCCACACGGAGAAACAAGGGCAGGGCATTCCACAGTCTGGGGGCTACCGCCTGAAAAGACAGGTCTCCCCGGGTTTTATAATGAGTCTTTGGGACCATTAAAAGACTCTGGCCTGAGGATCGAAGGGCACAGCCTGGGGAGTATGTGCATAACAAGTCAGCGATGTATTGTGGGGCCTGACCATTTAAAGCTCTAAAAGTTAAAACTAATATTTTAAAATCAATGCGAAATTTGATACGTAGCCAGTGTAGGGAGGACAAAATGGGTGTGATGTGTGTCCTCCTACCAGATCCTGTTAAAAGTATGCCGCAGCATTTTTAACCATTTGAAGGCGATTTAGAGCAGATTTGTTAAAAAAAGTAAAAAGAAAGTTACAGTAATCTAAACGTGAAGAAATAAAAGCATGGATAACCATCTCAAGATCAGAGTCCGTTAAAATTGCCCTCAATTTTGCAATATTTCTTAGATGGTAAAAACAATTTCTGACCAGAAGTCTAGAATGGCAGTCCAAAGACATTGATTGGTCAAACCAGACACCTAGATTTCTGATGCTCGACTGGACAGAGGAGCTCAGAGAACCAAGATGTTGAAGGATGGATGGAATTTTATTGTCTGGGGCTACAATCAGGGTTTCAGTCTTTTTCAAATTTAGTTGGAGACAGTTACTAGCAAGCCACAATTTAACAAAGAAGAAATACAATCCAATAAATCTGTTAGTTTGTGTAACTCAGAATCATTGAACGAGCAATATAACTGAATGTCATCAGCATAAAAATGGTATGACACATTGTTAAAATGGATAAAAAAAAATTCCAAGAGGGGTGATGTACAGTAAAAACAAAAGTGGACCTAGGACAGAGCCCTGGGGAACACCATTCAACAATGGAGTGGCTTCAGACAGTATACCATTTACATATGCAGAAAAAGTTCTGTCACTCAAGTAGGAGGAAAACCATTTTAAAACAGGCCCAACCACACCAAACTCTTTTTCCAATCTATGCAACAGAATTTTGTGGTCCACTGTATCGAAAGCTGATGATAAATCCAATAAAACCAATACTGAGTATCTTCCAGAGTCAGCAGCCATCTGTACTTCATTAGACACTTTGAGGAGAGCAGTCTCAGTAGAGTGCATCTTTCTAAAACCAGACTGATACTTATCCAAGAGTTCATTGTTACTTAGAAAAGCTGTCAGCTGCTCAGCTACTACCTTCTCCAAAACTTTTGAAAGAAAAGGCAGTTTTGATATTGGCCTATAGTTACAATGCTCCGCTGTATCCAAATTGGGCTTTTTTAAAATGGGGCTTATCACTGACTGTTTATAAAAGTTTGGGACGGTCCCAGTGGAGAGTAAAATTTTAATAATTTTGATGACAAGAGGAGCAACAAGATCAATCACTTTAAAAAACAAGGAAGTTGGTAATATATCCAATGGACATGAGGATGGCTTCATCTTTTTAAGTAAGACCATGACATCATCTAATGAGACAGCAGAAAAGCTACCCCAGGAGCAATTTGGAGTAGCTACAACAGTGGTGCTCTCATCAGATGCTTTTACACTTGTTTTGATCTCATTCACCTTATTTACAAAGTATTTTAAAAAATTGTTGCAGTCCTCAATGGTGAAAACAGGCTTTGGCTTTGCCCAGTCGATCAATTAAGGCATCTATACAGGGAGTAGGATACAAATACAATCCAATACAAAATCGGATACTCCCGTCCTTTTTCAGTACTAGGACCACCGGATGACACCACTCGCTTTTAGTGGGTTCAATAATTCCTAATCTCAGCATCAAGTTCACTTCCTTGTTCAAGTCCTCTTGGAGTCTCTCAGGTATTCTGTAACTCAAACGTCTAACAGCCGCATCAGGTTTTAACCCTTTCACACGTAAGTTTAAAATATTCTGGCTGACCCCCCAGCGTGAGTTTTTCAAGGCGACCGTTATTTAGAACGTGTCACTTTATGGTTTCCATGGTGACGCGTCATTGCTTGTCACGTGACACACCGCAGCAACAACAGAGCTGAATGAATGATGATCTGCTTTTATGTCATTTTTCCTTTTTTATTCAAAATATTCACAAATTTGTTAGATATGTCATGAAATATCTGATATTCCGATTGTCAAATATATGCAAGTGGAAGTGATTTGTTGTTTAAACACCGTTATAACGATCGCGTTAGTTGAGCTGTATGCGCGATGGGCGCCGCCATCTTAGTTTGTGCCGCAGACGCAGTTCAGAGAATCGGATCTGTTGGATTTACAACACGTGAATTCATCCACTTCTCCCGAAGTACATGAAAGTAAGTGGCCAGTGAACTGGGAGAAGAATAGAGTAAACTTTAAAGTTACTTACACAATGTGTATCTTATATGAATAAAACGTGTCTAATTATAATGGAAAGGATTATTACTGCCTCTTCCTTTGACATCAGTGTGTATTTTACAAACTCTAAATGTATTGTTTTTTTAGTACTTATATGTCTGAAACCTAAAATAAACATTATGTGGTTGAGAACATTGAAAAGTTGTGATATATGATAGCTCTGAGCGCGCCTGTCTCTGGCTCAGCGCCAGCCAACCCGCGAAAGCACATTTGAATTTAGCAGTTGATCACGTGATGCACGGACCGTTCTAATCACACCGGTGTGATCGTACGCTCCAGGGACCAGCCTAGACTGATCACACCGGTGTGATCGTACGTGCGAAAGGGTTAATATCACATCATGTTGTATCAAAGATGTTAAACCAGGATATTCCGAGAAGGTTTCAGGGGTAAATAGAGCTCTCACCTGGGATTGCTGATCTTCAGGCAGATACTCCAGATGGATATTTCCAGCTACTGGTTGAGGCAAGTACTGGTCTTCCCCTTCCTCCTCCTCCAGATGACGAATCATCATAACTTGTGCTCTCTGTTCAGGTCGGGATACCCACTCCCACTTCAAAAAGTTCACATGAAGTACTCGGCTAGCATGATCTTGCCCTGGAGTGACCACTTCATATGTGGTGGGGCCTAGCTGGTTCTTGATCTTGAAGGGGCCCAGCCACTTGGCTAGCAGCTTACTCTCCTGTCTCGGCAGCATCACAAGCACTTTTTCTCCAACCACAAAGCCTGTTTCCCTTTTTGGTGCTTCTGGGCCTCCATCGGGTAGGTTTGAGCCAAAGTCCTCATTTTCTCCAGACGGTCCCTCATTTGCAAGACATAAGACACAATAGCTTAGTCCCAATGTGAAGGCTGCATCCTCCGAAGGCCGTATTTGAAGGCCGATTGCATCACAGCGGCGCGACGAAGGACGTCCCAATTCAAAGACTGCATCCTCGAAGGTCGCATTTGAAGGCCAATTGCGTCACCGCGGGCACGATGAAGGCTGTCCTAATTCAGTTATGCATCCTTCGAAGGCCGTATTCGAAGGCCAGTTGCGTCATCGCGGCGCGACGAAGGCTAAAAGCGACGCCAAATGCACCTTTCACGAGTTCACACTTACATATAATTGAATGAGTAAGTTTAATGCGTATATGGCGTGCTGTCCGGAGGGAGGGCTCCGAGCTCGGAGTTCAGCCCGAACCCAGAGTACTCCCCCCGTATGTAAGTGTTTAGTACTAGAAGTGTGGAGAAGGGGTGGTGGAGGGATGCTGCAAAAACTGTCAATGGAATGAGGTGAGACTGCTGAGTATTTATACCTCTCACCATTGATTGCTGAGTGCTTTCCACTTGTGTTAATTATCTGAACGTGCTCCTCCCGAACCTTGTTAATAAAACATCATTTTGTTTCCCAGTGAGAGGAAGGATACAAAAACGGATCCTTAGTGGCCTATCCTACCCCATAAGTCATTGCGCGCCGGTGACGACAGGATTTTCATTTGAAAAAATGCCGTCCCCGAGTTCGGTGGTGGAGGGAAAATTCACTTTTAAATGTAAGTATTATGTTTTCATTTACTTAAATAGCTAGCGAAACCACAGTCAAAAGCCACAAGTTTTTCTTTCTTATAAACTTCATCTTAACTCCTTTGTTACCATTGGGTGGCTTTATTTGTCAGGTGGTTAGACGCAAAAGTTGTGCTAATTACTTTAATAATTTTCAGGGAGCAAGGAGCAGACTGCTCAATTTATTAAATTGCGGTCTGAAAATGACCATCTATTTACTGGGGCAAAAAACTCCGCCAGCGTGGCTTGGAGGTAAGACAACAGTTGTAAAATTTGCAGTAGTCTGTCTCACTTGTGTATTATAATAAATATCACTCACCCTAGAAAACCCACAACAATAAGAAAAGCAGTAGATGATGCAATGGGTTTCACTTTTATGTGTTTTTGTAGTGCTGTCATGCAAGTTATGTCTACAAAGGTTTTAACCACATTTGAGTATCCAGAAATATGATTCTAAACTATTTTCAATGCATGTCCTGATGTGTCATTTTTCAGTGTTAACAATGCACTAATGTTAATATTTCATCTGCACCCCTGTGTTATAATTTTTCATAAGTATCATTTTCTGCTTTTTTTAGAGCAATTCTGGAGAAAATGAGGCTGCAGGGGAAGGTAACTCCCATGAAAAAAGTGGGACAACTTAAAAACAAAATATAAAGTAAGAAAGTTAACACACACATCTTTGCTGAAATGAATTGTGCTGTTGTTGTTAACAAGCCATGGTTAATTTGCTCTGCCATAGGCCGTGTGTCCACCAAAGCGTTTTTACTCGCGGCTGGCGTGTTTTTTCAATTGTTTTCAATGGGAGCGCCGCGTTTTTAAAACGCCATGAGCGTAACGAGGCGCTGAGCGTCTTTTTCACGCTGAAGCGCTGAGCGTTCAGCGTTTTTTACTGGTCGCCGAGAGTTGAAGAATGTTCAACTTTTGGTAAAACGCAGCGCTCATCACTGTCACTTTTTACCCAACCGTCCAATCACAGTGGAGGAGGGGCGGGACTAATACCACACCGACCAACCGCGTCCGCCACATGATTCTGCTTGTACAACATCAACAGATGACAACAACAAGCATAATAACAGAACAAAATCAAGAGCCAGATAAAATACATTACATTGTATTGACATTTTAATATAGAATCAACACAGAAACAAAATATGTGTGAAATGAGATACTAGTAAGACTTTCGCGGATATTCCGTATCATAACAAGCAAAGTGTCTCGGTCTCAACCGTCTCAACTGAAAAAACGCTGCGCTGCCAAAACGCTCTCAAGCGCCCACAGCTGAGCGTTTTTAGCAGAGCGCCTAGCGTTTTCAGCTGGCTAATAACGCTTTGGTGGACACACGGCCTTAGGATTGCAAGTGTCCTGGGACAGGAGAGGGAGTGGGTGGGAAACCCACTGCTGAAAGTTGGCCCTGGTTTGTCCTCATGAATGAGGTGTTGTGACAGAGGCATTCTATCAATCCCCCTGTCCTCATCGCCTCAATCTGTGAGGACACACCAGGGTCAAGTTCAGCAGTGGGTGGCCACAGTGAGGAGGAGCCAGCACCAGCACCCGCAGCACCACCAGCAGGAGCACCCACAGCACCACCAGCAGGAGGACCAGCACCAGCACGGAAAAAGCGGGACTTTGAGGAGGAGATGCTGAACCTCATTAGAGAGGATATGGCACTACAGAGGGAGGCAGAGGAGAGGAGAGCTCGAGAGAGCAGGGAGAGGATGGACAGGCTGTTTGCTCTTCTTGAGCGTATGGTAGAGTAATAGTTTTTTTTTTTCTTTTTTTTTATGTATAGAAGAGAAAACTTTCCTTCTTTAAAGTTTATTTTTTTATTTACATTAAATGAGGTAATATATATTTAAAAGAGGAAATTTAAGTTGTGAACAGTTTATTTTTGTATTCTAAGTTATATTAAATGAAGTGTTAATTATTTTTTCAAACTTGTGTACAGTTTATTTAAAATGAATAATACATTTTTTTTTTCTTTTTTTTTTCTGTGCATTATTTTTTAAATAACTTGTGTTGGGATATGAAATAAAAAGGAATAGTTCTTGACATTGCTTTTTTTTATGACAGGTGCAATTTGAAACAATATTTTGGAATAACATTTGGAAAAAATAAATAATTATATAGATAAATAACGTTTTATAAATAATAAATAACCATTTACAACATAACTTGTATATCATCTGACAACAATTTAAATGAACAGTACATAAAACAAGATTTCAGCTAAGCAGGGAGACCCTGGTGATGCTGCTGGACCCGGGTGGGCTCCAAAATAGAGACCCTGGTAAGGCCTCTCTGCCGGTGAGCGGGACATCATCTAGGATGGTCTCCAGAGTGTTTGACTGCATAATTTCCACTGTCCACTGCATTGTCTAACAACAGGTTTGCAGGGCTGACTCAGTCGACGGCTGCCATCTCACTGAGATCATTTCAAAAAGAGGGAAGAATAAAATAAATCAACTCACATCCTCAAATCAAAGCATCAACAATTTCAACATGTAAACCCATTCTATGGACATTCATTTTGATTTTGGCCATAATAGCTTTAAAGTTCTCTGACTTGCCTGTTACAAATAATCATGGTCAATGGGAACCTCCTCCAGGGCAGACACCTCTGCAGACAGCTGGTCACGCCAGAGAGCCCCACTGACCGTCTCCAAAACATGCTCCCCCTTATCCTCCTCCTCATGCTCATCCTCCGGGGCCATGATGTCACCAACCCCAAGACAGATGTTGTGGAGGATGGCACAGGCTGTGATGACCTGAAATGAAAAAACAAAACAAAAAATGATATGGTCTGGAAGAAAGTTAATTATGTTTTTTGCAAATGTATTTTTCATTTAACTTACATGAGGTACAAAGGTGTGGTGCACCTCCAGCGCTTTAAGGAAGATGGCCCTGAACCTGGTCTTCATCATCCCAAAAGCACGCTCTATAATGGAGCGTGCCCTGGAATGATGAAGATTAAAGTGCTGGGCTCCCACACCCCGTACTGGCCTCTTGTAGGGAGTGATGAGGGGGAGTGGGTGTTGGAGACATGGGTACCCTCCATCTGCGAGGATGAAGTGCCCTGGAGGAGGGTACACTGACCTCCTGTACAGTGGGCTGTACCGGAGCACTCGTGCATCATGCACTGACCCGGGCTAGCCCACGTAGGTGTCAATGAAGCGGCCCTGATGGTCTGGAGGATGATGGAAGGGAACAGTTTCCTGTTCCTGTAGCATTGACCATCAGGGCCGCTTGGAGGCTTGATGCAGACATGGCAGCCGTCGATTGCTCCTGCAGCTTTCAAGAAAGCTCTGTCTCTTGCCAGCCCTGCAAACCCACGGCAAACTGCTTCCAGGTCTTCAGGGGTGTTGGGGAACCGAATGACCTGGTGGCGGATGGCCACCACCTCTTCAGTGACCCGGTGGACAATGCGGTGGACAGTGGAACGAGGTATATCAAATGCTCTGGAGACGACCCTGTAGGATGTACCACATGCCAGCCAGAAAATAAATACCAGGGTCTCTATTGTGGAACCCCATCCGTGTTGCCGTTCACTTCTCAACAGGTCCAGCAGCACTCTCAGGGCCTCCCTGCTCAGCCGAAAATCAGGTCGTGTGTCCATGTCATTAAAAAACCTGTCCAGCACTGGCATGCTCAGGTTTATCCTTCAGTACATGGGTCTGGTCTGATTTAGAGAAACAAACAAAAGAGAAATTGTTTAGAGTTGTGACAAAGTAATTGTTGGACGATATAGTGATACTTAAACTACTTTTAGTAAGTATTAATGGCACATTGGGGAAATCTAAGTAGTTATATTTAAAACCTTATGTAGAAGTGTTATGCATATTTGTATTTAATTTACTTAAGATATTAAAAATAAAAGTACAGTTATGTATTCTGCATAAAAAACCTCCTTGTCAGGGTTTTTAGATGTTGTTGCATTCATATTACTGCTTGGCTATGTGTATATTGCATTTTAATTCTGAATATGTTGAAGGTTGTTATATTTAAAGTAATTTACCATTTACTGTTGAGTAGTTTACTATACAACAATGCATCATATTGTAAAATACCATGGTTTTGTAGTGTTGCTGTCCTGTGAGAGATTTAAAAAAAAAAACTCATTACTTCACATTTGTATGTGAATACTTAACTAATGTACTTGCTTACAGTCAACCACAGGTTATTTTGAAAATGAAACGAGCACAATTGTAAGGAATTGTTGCTATACAGATGCGTGCCATATAAAAGGTTGCATCCAAAGGCGAGCGGGAGTAGCCTACCATATATATATATATATATATATATATATATATATACACACACACACATTTATTATATATTTACATTTATTATATATATATATATATATATATATATATATATATATATATATATACAGTACCAGTCAAAAGTTTGGAAACATTACTATTTTTAATGTTTTTGAAAGAAGTCTCTTATGCTCATCAAGCCTGCAGTTAAAAAAAAAAAAGTAATATTATGAAATATTATTACAATTTAAAATAATGGTTCTCTTTTTTCTTATGATCTGAAGGTCTTATGATCCTTCAGAAATCATTCTAATATGCTGATTTATGAACAATGTTGGAAACAGTTGTGCTGCTTAATATTTTTTTTATAACCTGAGATACTTTTTTCAGGATTATTTGATGAATAAAAAGTTAAAAAGAACTGTATTTATTTAGAATAGAAATCTTTTGTAACAATATACACTACCGTTCAAAAGTTTGGGAACAATAACTTTTTTTTTTTAAGAAATTAGTACTTTAATTCAACAAGGATGCGTTAAATTGATTGATTTATATTAAATTGATTGATTTATATTGTCAGAAATGTTTTTATTTTGAATAAATGCTGTTTTTATGAATAAATGCTGTTAACGTTTTACTCATCAATGAATCCTGAAAAAAGTATTCCAAAAAATATATTAAACAGCACAACTGTTTCCATCATTGATAATAACTGAGTATCAAATCATCATATTAGAATGATTTCTGAAGGATCATAAGACACCAAAGACTGGAGTACTTGCTGATGAAAATTCAGCTTTGCATCACAAAAATAAATTACATTTTAAAATATATTAAAAAAGAGAACCATTATTTTAAATTGTAATAATATTTCATAATATTACTGTTTTTTTTTTTTTTTACTGCAGGCTTGATGAGCATAAGAGACTTCTTTCAAAAATGTTTCCAAACTTTTGACTGGTACTATATATATATATATATATATATATATATATATATATATATATATATATATATATATATATATATATATTTAAATACACTGTATTTATTTAAGAGGTATATTTCACTGTGTTTATGTCACAAATCAGCACAGAACAAACAGGTAAGTTGCAAGGATGTTTATTAGCACAAGGAACAGTCACGGCAGGTGAGTTTGATGAGAAGTGAATTAATCTTGCAGAGATTATGGATGAGATGGATCTGACAAAGTCTCTTATCTGTTTCAGGTTGTAGATGACTGGATGAGGTCTGACGATCGGAAGCAGGATGGCAGATGAAGACGGAGGATCCGAAGAACAGGCTGGCGGCAGGTGAGTATCCGAAGATGGTAAGTTGGGTCTTTGTCTTTGCATGAGAGAGTCAGTATGTTGAGTAACTTTCAACGAGACCTGACAATGGACTGAGGGAACTGGTGGTGATTATAAAGAGTGAGGGAAGTGGCAGGAGATTGATGACAGGTGGTGACGACAGGTGCAGGTGATTAAAATTCCGGGGATGCAGATCGAGTGGGCGGAGTGTAGAGAGCTGGCGCTGACGCTGATGTATCCGTGACAGTACCCCCTCCTCCACGGCCAGCTCCTGAGGGCGGAAATGACCGACGACGGGGACGACCACGACCTCTCGCCGCCGGACGATTGGGATTAGCTGAGTGAAAGTCCTGTAAGAGTGTGGGGTCGAGGATGTCATCACGGTGAACCCAGCATCTCTCCTCAGGACCAAAACCTTCCCAGTCCACGAGATATTCCAGTTGGCCGCCCCGTCGTCGAGAGTCGAGAATGTCCTGGACACGGTAGATGTTCTCGTCTTCGGGATTCACTGGAGGAGGAGGTACATCATCAGCGCCAGACTCTGTGGAAGGAGGAAGGAGAGGATCAATGTAAGGTTTTAGCAGGGAAACATGGAATGAAGGTGAGATGCGGTAGTGTGAAGGTAGTGATAACCGGTAGGTGACTTCGTTGATCTGCCTCTGTATCGCGAACGGACCGATGTACTTGGGACTCAGCTTGCGACAGGACTGCCGGAGACGAATATCCCTGGTTGAGAGCCAGACCTTTTGCCCAGGTTGGTATAGTGGGGTAGCTGATCTTCTTGCGTCGGCCTGGCTCTTGTGTCTCCGAACAGCCCTTTGCAGATGGACGTGTGCTGAGTCCCAGACCCTCTCACTTTCCTGGAACCAATGATGGACTGCTGGAACATCGGAGGGCTCACCTGACCAGGGAAACAGAGGTGGTTGGTAGCCGAGTATGCACTGGAAAGGCGTGAGACCTGTGGTTGACTGTTGAAGGGAATTTTGTGCATACTCGGCCCAGGGTAGATACCTGCTCCAGCAGTCCTGATGATCATGGCAATATGACCGCAGGTATCTCCCGATTTCTTGTATTTTCCGCTCAGTCTGGCCGTTGGACTGGGGGTGATATCCAGACGTTAGGCTGACTGAGACTCCCAGAAGGTTGAATAATGCTTTCCATACTCTGGAGATGAATTGTGGACCCCGGTCCGATACGATATCCTCCGGTATTCCGAAATGTCGAAATACTTGGGTGAATAGAGCTTCAGCCGTTTCAAAGGCTGTAGGTAGACCGGGCAGAGGAATGAGTTTGCAGGCCTTTGAAAACCGATCTACGACGACCAGTACACAGGTGTGAGAGTCAGAGGAAGGAAGTTCCGTGATGAAATCTACCCCCCGAGAAAGAGAGTCGGCTTTGACATTCTTGTCCCCAGGACGATATGTTACTTTGAAGTTGAAACGTGTGAAGAACAATGACCAGCGGGCTTGACGAGTGTTGAGTCTTTTGGCTTCACGGAGATATATTCCAGGTTGCGGTGATCAGTGATGACCTCAAAGGGGTGTTGTGCTCCCTCCAGCCAGTGTCTCCATTCTTCAAGTGCTAGCTTTTTTTTTTTTTTTTTTTTTTTATTGCAGAAAAGGTAACATACAGAAAGTAACACAAAATAAATAAATACATAAAATAAAATAAAAACAGAAAAAGGATATCTCACATTCAATTTTAACAAATTACAAAATATCAGGGGTATTAAAGAGTGTATCATAGCATTTTAAATATTTCACAGACTTTTTGTTTTTTAACAGTCTTATAGAAGAAATATAAAAATCAAAGTCAGAGCAAAACAAATTTAACATAGGAGATGAATTAAGAAATTTTTGTTTATGTATGTAAAATTTTGCTAATAAAATAAAAAGGTTAACAATAAATTCCAGATCCTTATTGCTTTTGTTTTCATAATACAAGGTAACATCCTTTAAGGTAAAGCAGTAATTAATATTCATCAGATTAAATATGAATTCTGCCAAATCAGTCCAAAACTTGTTCACGACATTACAGTCAAAAAATAAGTGAGTCAGTGTCTCTTTCTCATTATTACAAAAACAACAAATATCATCAATATCAGAGAATCTTGATATTAAAGATTTAGAAGGATAAATGGTATGTAGAATTTTGAAGTGTATTTCTTTAATTTTATTATTAATACAGTATTTGAAAGGATTTAACCAAGCTCTTCTCCAATCAATATTTTCAATCTTAGAGTTCCAGAAAAATTTCCCTCTAGGAGATATTTTGTTTTGTTTTTGGAAAATATTACAAATATGCTTGTTATTGCATTTTTTGTCAATTAACTCAACACCTTCTAAAATTAAATTTGGGTTTGTAACAGATAAGGAATTGTAACAAATATGACATTTGATAAGTTGACGAAGTGATATAGGAATAGCTTTAATAACTAAATTAAATTCCCTAAACAGTACGGGAAAATTGTAAGTTGACATGAATTGTTCATAAGTTAAGAGATTCCCAGAGCTGTCAAACAGTTTTATAAGATGATTAATGTCTCTGTTGAACCAATTTGTTAAAAACAAAGATTTATTTGAAACAGTTATATTTCCATTATTCCAAATGAAAGAGGTGTGAGGAGAGAAATTGTGACAGTAGCAAATTTTCCAAGCGAGAAGAGCTTGCTGATGAAATTTGGATAATTTGAGGGGGATTTTAGAAATATTATAATCACATGTTAATAGAAATTTCAAGCCACCAATTTGATTAAAGAGACTATGAGGAATATGGTTCCAAAAAGAATTAGGGGTGATCAAACATCTCTTAAGCCAGTTAACCTTAAAGGTCTTATTTACATCCTCAAAATAAAGCATCTCTAGACCTCCTTCAGCCTTCTTATTAGTGAGAACCCTTTTTTTAAGTCCTTGGGATTTATTTTTCCAAATAAAAGAGAAGAATAAATTATTAATATTTTTGCAGTTAGAATCTTTAACATGCAGTGATAAAGCGGGATAAACAAATCGAGATAAGCCTTCTGCTTTGGATAATAAGGCACGACCGTAAATGGAAAGGTCACGTTGTAACCAGCAATTTAACACTACTTTTGTCTTCTTTAATCTAGAGGAAAAATTTAGGTTTTGCCTTTCATTAAAATTTTTTGTAACAAATATTCCTAAGTATTTGACAGAGGATTTTACTGGAATGTTCATTATATGTTTGTCATTTAGAGTGTGTAAAGGGAGGATTTCACATTTAGATAAATTTAATGTTAAACCAGAAGCCCTTGAAAAATTATCGATGAAGGAAATAACATGAGGAATAAAGGATACATTCTTTAAGAACAAAGTAGAGTCATCTGCCAATTGGGATATCTTAAGTACCTTATCAAAAATTTTAAGACCTTGGATTTCATCATTATTGACAATACCGATTGATAATAATTCAACTACTAACAAAAATAAAAAAGGGGAGATTGGGCAACCTTGACGCACTCCGCGATTAATATTGAATCTTTTGGTGGTGGAGGTATTAAGAATCACAGAGCTAGTGATGTCAGTGTAGAACATCTTAACAATATTTAGAAAATTGTTCCCAAAACCAAAGAGTTCTATAGTTTTAAATAAAAATTTGTGTTCAACGGTGTCGAACGCCTTAAAAAAATCCAAAAAAAGGATAACAGCACCATCTTCTACACTATCAGCATAGTCCAAAAGGTCAAGCACTAATCTAATATTATTAGTTATATGGCGACCTTTTAGAAAGCCTGTTTGATATTCACTGATTATTTTATTTAAACCTTTCTGTAATCTGTTAGCAAATACTGAAGTAATTAGTTTATAATCAACTGTAAGAAGGGAGATCGGCCTCCAATTTTCTAAAAGATGTGGGTCTTTATCAGGTTTGGCAATTAACGAAATAACTCCCTGTTTCATGGTAGCAGACATTTCACCACTATTAATACATTCAATTAGCATATTATAAAGAGGATTTTCAATTTGTTCCCAAAAATGTAAATAAAATTCTACTGTCAGCCCATCTATACCGGGTGCTTTCCTTTTTTTCATTTTAAAAAGGGCATCTTTAAGCTCAAGATGAGTTATGTTTGAATCACATAAATCATGAAGTTCTTTATCAATAGTAGGAATGTTTTGATGAATTATTTTAATGAATTTATTACAATTAAGCAGATCAAATTTAGAGTTATATAAATTACTATAAAAAGAAAAAACAGAATCAGATATTTGTTTAGGGTCTGTACAAGAGCTTCCATTAATATTTAGAGCTGATAAAGTATTTCTTTTACGATTTCTTTTCTCTAGAGCGAAAAAATAGCTGGTATTTTTTTCACCCTCTTCTAGCCATTTTGCCCTTGAACGTATAAAGGCACCTTTAGCTAGATCAAGGTAGATCAGATCTAGTTGAGATTGAATTTTAGCTAGTTCAACTTCATCTTCTTCAGTTAAATTTTTCTTCTGTTCCAATATACCTAAATTATCAAGTAATTCTATTTCCTTTTGTTTGTTTATTTTTTTTAACTCTTTACTGCGTTTAACTGCAATCTTTCTGACGTTATATTTTAAAAATTCCCATTTATTTTTAAATCCTTCGCTTAATCCTCCAAAACTATCTTTGGCAATATTTTTAACACAAGAATTAAAGTTATCATCTTTAAGAAGATTATTATTAAATTTCCAGTACCCTCTAAGGCTAGAAATCATTTCTGATCCTGTTAGAGTTAAAGAGATAAGTTTATGGTCGGTTAATGGGGCATAACTATGAACAATTTCCTTAACATAATGTAAAGCAGAGTTAGTAATTAGAAACAAGTCAATTCTAGACTGCAAAGATTTGTTTTTGTTAGACCATGTATACTCTAACTTTCCAGGGTTATAGAAACGCCAAGCATCAACAAGTAATAAGTTGGCACAAAGAGATGCCACATTGGATTGAACAGCACCTTGAGAGGGACGAGGAGGGTATCTATCAATCAAATCATCCATGCATTCATTGAAATCACCTGAACATATAACATATGAAGCCTGGAAATTACTAAATTTAGACTGAACAACATCAGAAACTTTGGCAAACAGGGTCTTATTTAACACTCTGGAATTATGACCGTAAACATTACAAAGTATAAATGTTGTGTTGTCCAATTTAACAGTCAAGACTATCCATCTTCCATTTTCATCTGCAACAGAATTAACCCTCTGGGGTCTGGGCTGTTTTTGGGGCCCTTGAGATGTTCTGACATGCCCTGACATTTGTGCTTTTTTCAGTTGCTTATAAACATATTAATGGCAAAGGTGTAAATTCACTCTATAAAGCACAAACAGGGCTACCATAATATGTGAGCCATGTGTATGTACATGTTTTCATTTTTGAGAGAATAATGTTTATGCGTGGTTATTGAAAAAAATAAAAAATAAAAATTCTGAAATAAGGCCACAAAACACATAGTAAATATGTGTCAATAAGACTTTTGACAAATGGATGTCCTCGCCTAGTGTTTTTTCTTCAAAATTATGTGAAAATAGTCTTGCTTTATCGTTCACATAAAACCATACATTGATTTAAATTGATGTAAAACAGGTTTTGCTTGGAAAGCCAATATGCGAGGGGGAGGAGTAGTTTACACCTTAGATTACAGTGTCCCACCCACTTTGCATAATGATGAGCCATTCACTCAGGTGTGAAACTGACTGAGCCACAATACAAGAACAACAGATATATTTAGAAGACTTATATTGACCATTTAAGATTTTGCTTACATCTATCTTGTAAATATGTTTTGCTATTTTATTAAAAAGGTTACAATTACAACAATAATTACAATTTCAACAATATTTCAAGTGTACTCTTTCTTTGTAAAAAAAAAAAAAGATTATAGGCCTACATTTTATCTATGTATTCATATTTCAGTCGATTTTTACTCATCTCAGTAGCAATTCAGTTTGCTAAAACATCATCATTCATTCACACACGCGATTTAAATTTAACTTCTGGCAAAGATGAAGTTGACGATAGGCTATTGACTCGCGATCTTCGCAGTAGGCTAGTGTTTTGGATGGTTTGTTTAGAACCAGCTTTCTGTAAATATATTTCACATTTTTTAGACATGTGAGGCGAGTACGGTCTGGTTCATGATGATCTCCAGTTCAAGCACCTTATGTTGTGATTGCTAGCCTATATTTACTTTAAATCCAGGAAATTTGTTAATGAAAAAATTATTAAAATTAAGATACAATTGATACAAAACGAAATTCGTTTTAAAGAAAGGATTTGTACTTTCTGTTTTGAGGTCTCTGTGAAAGTTTGAAAGTCTTTTAGTGCTTTTTTTAGAGCGCTCGCGTCCATAATGGAGAACTGTCACGTAATATTGTTTTTTCCTCATAAATGCGAACACGAAAAATAAAAGACAAAAGACTTTTAAATAAAACTTACTCTGAAATTGTGTTCTCGGCGGAATTCGCTCTTCAAAATGCTGTCGTTCGTCCTCTGAGGAAAAGGTGCATTCTTCCTCGCTGTCCAGAATCATCTGAAGGGAGTCTTTATTACTGGAGAAGCCTGTCATACTCAAAACGCGATGAACTATCAGTCTGAAGTCTGATGAACAAACTGTGTTTTTATGGCATTGATCGGGGGGCGTATGCGATGCATACTAGATCAGGTAAACTATTTACATGTGAATCGCGCCGGGGGCGGGGCGGCTGCAGCTCATTTAGAGATAATGAAGGGAGAAGGAAAAACGGTACCTCTCCTTGCTTTCAAAGGGATTACATGAGTTAAAAACATTTGTTTTTTATATAAATTACTTCATTTAAAAGAGGAGATTTCAAGCTTCATAAAGACATATCTCACGTGCCTGTGTGAGAAGTATTCGCTGAGTTATGATTCATTTTCGGACGCGTTTCAGAATGGACTACACGGACAGAGAGAAGGCAGAACTCGCTTCGTGATTATTTTTCTTTATTTGGCAAAAAGCACAACATTTTGTTTTTATTGTGAGTATACACAAAAATAATACACATTTAACAGAATCGATTGATGTATGAAACTTGTTTTATAAAATCAAAGTCAAAAGAGTATTTGGGGTCTCAATTCAACTCATAAGGAAAAAAGCGAGCAGATCACGCCGGCGTGATCTCCGACCTCTGAGGGTTAAGTACGTCTCCTTTAAATCGGTGCACCAAAACCATAACTCCTGCAGACTGTGAAGTTCCATGACCGAAATAAATCGAGTTTCCCCATTGGGATTTCCAAAATTTCACATCCAAGTCCGTAGAATGTGTCTCCTGACAGAAAATAATGTCAGCATCAGTCCGTTTAAAGTAAAGAAATAAAGCCTTACGCTTCGTGTTTTCGCGAATACCCCTTACATTCAAAGATGCTATGCTCAAAGAACAAAACTTAAAATCCATAAAAAAAAAAAAGTAAATAAATCAACAAGAAGGAATAACGATGAAGCTTACTTTACAAAGCACCAATCCAAGACCTATTGTCTTGAAGTTGCAAAAAACGAATCTAACTATGAACCAGGGGAGCAGCATCCAGTAGACCTTTCGTGAAACAGTCAGGAATATTTAGTCATTCGATGCATCATTTTTAACTTAGGGTATTATTCAGAAATGTTCATTAGAGTCAATAATTTTCCCTTCAATGTAAGCAAACGGACCGCGGAACACGGCTCTTTTACCTTCCTCACGAGCCTTCTTCACTCTCGGCCACAGTTTCTCTCTTGCTGCTTTATCTTCAGGTGACAGTAATTCGGAGATGCGAAGGTTGTTATCCAGTAAGAATTTGGAGTTTCTGGCAGCTCTCCAGACCTCGTCACGGTAGATGCGCATCGAGAAGAGAATGACGATGGACCGCTAAGAATTCACATTTGACGGAGAAGATTTGCGACCAAGACGATGAACTACATCCACCACCCGATCAAGTTGGCCTTGTATTTTCGGAGCAACTTTTGCAAGAGCATCGATAGTAATCCGTCTAACGTCTTCGCCATCAGTCTCTTTCAAACCATGCATTTTGAGTGACCATCTTCGACTGTAACGTTGCGCCTCGGCTATATTTGCCCTCAGAGACACATTTTCAGTTTTCAAGGCTCGCATTTCCTTCTCCATCGCGGATAGTCGTTCGTCGTGAGTTTTAACATCGGCGATGAGTTGTTGCACAGAAGTTGCTAAACTGTCCACCTTAGCCGAAGTAAGCTCCGTAGTCTTCTCGACCGTTGAAATCTTTGAAAGTGTACAATCAAGTTTCAAGCTAAGAGCCTGAATGGCTTCAAGCACCTCAGACGTATTCTCAGGCTCTATTTTAGAGCCAACTTTGTTCCTTTTTTTAACAGGAGAGTCACTTTTATGAGCCTCAGATAGACATGGAAATTCAATGGGGGATAGCGACTCAAAGGCGGGCTCGCACGAGAGATCCATCTCGTCTGCTTCAGTATTGAGAGGAGCGAATTGTTGTTTCCTATTTCTTTTTTTTGCCCATTCAAAGATTAGGGTATATTTCCGATCAAGTTAAAATGTAAGAGGCAATAGCATGTTAAACAATGGCCTAGTTGTTAGCTGCAAATCCCCGATTTACCTGCGACGGAAAACAACACGTCTAACTAGACCAACGCCATCATGGCCTCCCTCTCAAGTGCTAGCTTGATCGCCAGAAGTTCCCGGTTGCCGATGTCATAATTCTGCTCCGCCGGGGACATCTTCTTGGAGAAGAAGGCACATGGATGGAGTCGAGGAGGCTCCCCCTGCCGCTGTGACAGCACCGCTCCTACCCCGGTGCGTGACGCATCCACCTCGACGAGAAATGGCAGATCTGGATTGGGATGGACGAGGGTAGGAGCGGAACCAAAAGCAAGTTTCAACTTCTCAAAGGCCTGTTGGGCTTCGGTGGTCCAGGACAGAGACTTGGCCCCTTTTTTCAGAAGAGAGGTGATGGGTGCGCTGATCTGACTGTAACCTTTGATGAATCTGCGGTAGAAGTTCGCAAACCCCAGGAAACGCTGAAGTTCCTTTAAGTTGGAGGGTTGTGGCCAGTTGGTAACGGCATCCACCTTCCTCTGGTCCATGGTGATTCCATGAGGCGTAATCACATACCCCAGGAAATGGATCGTTTTTTGATGAAACTCACACTTCTCCAATTTCAGATACAAGTGGTGTTTGCGCAGACGTTGAAGGACAGACTGGACATGGCGGTGGTGCTCAGACAGGTTGGCGGAGTAGATGAGAATATCGTCTATATAGATGATGACAAATTGATGCAGGAAGTCTCTGAAGATCTCGTTCATGAACCCCTGGAATACTGCGGGAGCGTTGGACAACCCGAAGGGCATGACCCTGTATTCATAGTGGCCTGCAGGGGTGATGAACCCCGTCTTCCACTCGTCTCCCTTTCTGATCCTTATCAAATTGTAGGCACTACGAAGGTCCAGTTTTGTGAAGATCTGAGCACCATGGAGTTGTTCCAGGGCAGCTGGAACCAGAGGAAGGGGATACCGATACTTAACAGCAGGATGATATCTGCCGTAGAGCCCTCCAGCACCAGAAAAGACAACTCCTCTTGATGGAGACACCCAATTTTCATAGTGATGGTGGGACTGCTGTGACAGATCTTCCCACGACCGAGCGGCTTACCAAGGATGGACTGACATACCATGTAACAACAACATAATGTCCAATCATATGTAACAACAAGCACATCTTTGCACATAACCCTGCACTGTATACTGGCCGCATTTTGTACTTTTGCACTACCATCACTACACACAATCTACCATAGCACCTTATCATGGTCAGTGTATAAAAGGCCAGTCTATCTATCAGTAGACTAGTAGAACTATTCAGTACTATTAATGTCACGTTAGCAGGCTTCTTTACAGGAAAATATCTTTATCGCGAGGGAAAAACCTACAAAACGGTATTATACTAGTCAATTCTGAAACGAAAGTTGTACTCACCAAACACTTTTATGAAGGTCGCCTTGCAAACGGGCACTTTTTCCGGATGACTGTTGCACAAAAGACTGTACTTTACAGATACGTTCCGGTCTTTTTGTTTGTTAACGTCTTGGACTTTCGGACGCTTCCTTGTCACTTGCGTGATGTCCAGGAGATGAAGTATGGCCTGGTCCTGGTCAACCTTGTTTGGTTTTTAATAAAAATAGTTGAAATTTACCATCAGATCGTCCGGCGAAAGCCTCTCTGCCTGACAGAAACCTTTGGCTGCAGCTTTGTGTTGACATCCCACTGTTGGTATTAACGCGCCACCCGAGTGACAAACCTTCTTTTTTTGTTGTTTTTTGTGATTTTCTTTGTCCAGTCGGCGTTTTCTACCCCCAGGTGTAGGTCTCACTGGCTCATCAAGGCCATCAAAAGTGTTAGTACAGTTTAAAGCACTCATTTTGAGGAATGAATGAACATAAACCTCTGTTCAGATCGCTGCCTATTTGGATTGCGTAGAACGCTCAACGAATTCTGATTGGTTGAGAGGATGTATCGCATTTAGGCTAAAAATAGGTTCTGCGCTTATAGCGGTTTGGAAAGAAACTGCATCTTGCAGTACATTTTAAACAAGGAAATATAGCGATTTGGCATGAAACGTTGATGGAGCAGTGAATAGGTTCAGTACACAGCAAAATTACATGACAAACTCATTTGTTTTAAAAATGGCGTTTATCGCGTTTTGGAAAAGAGCTCTTCAAATATGCTCTGTTTAAGTAATCCGTATGAAAGCAACGACATGTACAGTTTCTTCAGTCCATGCTCAGCGCTAATGTGACCACACCCACGCGCGCACGAGCAATTGACATGCAAATCGTCCACGTGAAGGAACACAGACCTGTAAACGCCCATTACCTCAAAAACAAAGAATCAGGGACTTCAGTAGCCTACTCCTCTGCTTTTCGTAGAGTTTGGAAGACATGTTGTGTTTGTGCTGTGCTGTCCTGTTTACCTTAGATTTACCTCAGAAGAATTAGAAGAACGCGATTTGAAGATGAGAAAGATTTTTAAGGTAAGACATGTCCACTCATAATAGTAAACATGTTATTGTTATATAAACTTTACATTGTAGCAAGTGGTCAAACTGGTGCCAGACTAAAATGTACGTTATGAAATGAGATTGGAGTAAAAACATGAAGCCTAATGCTAAATTTATATATATGTACAACACAAGGATGTTTTTATGTTCAATAATAAAACACAGCATGATATAAAAGTAGGCTAGTATGAGTGTTTTCTCTAATATGGTGAATATTATAATGTTTAGACCTGTGTTTACTGTTAAATACTGTGTTTGTGGATATCTGCTCAAACGTAGATATGTATAATGTGGTAACAATAATGTTTATAGTTTGGAGCCGCTCGATTGCTTCAGTAAATGCTCTCTGCACACGCTGTGAGTTTGAGTCACTCGCGCTGTGCGTTTGAAAAGCAAAACACGGCAAACATTAGGCTTCATGTTTTTATTCCAATCTCATTTCATAATGAATGGCAACATTTGAAGTAACATATGAAGTAACATATTTTTCTCTAGTGTAGTGTTAAGGCCATTGCACACTGAGTCCTTATGCGTATTTTCGTGTTCGTCAGCCTTAAAATTCGTCACGCACAGAAACCTTGCACACTGAGTCCGATGCTTATTTATTAACCCTTTGCGGAAAAAAACGCAAAAAATACAAAATGGATTCGTCAAGCAGTGAGGATGATTTTGTTGCCCTCTTTCTTCTTAAAAAGAGAAAAAGAAAGAGGAAATATTGGGTCCATCCAATCCTGAGATTGCGCAGAGAGGAAGGAAAGTTTCACCTCCTTATCAAGGAGTTGCGAAATTATCCCGAGCGATTCAAAATTTACCTCAGAATGTCAGTGGAACAGTTTGATGCTTTGCTAGCGATACTGGAGCCACATATTAAAAAGAAGACCACCAATTTCTGTGAACCAATCGATCCTGAACAGAGACTGGCAGTATGTCTAAGGTATGGACACACACACACACACGGCCGGCGGAAGCGCTGGGCAGACAGAACAGCTGTATACAGGTTATATTTTATACCCAAATAATACATGATTAGTAATCGAATTGGCTGCTCAATCACACCTTATTCGATCCGAAATTTCGATCTGATTGAAAGGGGAGGTTTATTCCTTTTCTAATCTGATCGAGAGAACATGTAAACACTTGATCGAATTGAAAACCGAAACTGAAAGGACTGCGCATGTGCAATGATGTGCGGAATGAGCTGTTCTTCCCAGAGCCTTGGCTTGTCTCCCCCCGGCCCTACACACACACACACACACATTATTGAAACAACATTATTTTGTGTTCTATAATAATATATGTATAATTTTAGATATCTGAGCAGAGCACTGGGGACTCATTCATCACCATCGCCAGCAGTTTTAGGTTGGGTATCAGCACTGTAGGGAAGACTGTGAGGGAGACCTGTGACCAAATCTGGCTGCAGCTCAAGGACACTTACATGCCAACTCCAACAGAGGACATCTGGAAACACACGGCGATGAGGTTCAATGAGAGGTGGAACTTCCCTAATTGTATTGGCGCTCTCGATGGGAAGCATGTCAAGATTGAGGCCCCTGCAAACTCAGGTTCCCTTTTTTTTATTATAAAGGCACTTTTTCCATTGTCCTCCTCGCATTAGTAGATGCTGATTACTGTTTCCTGGCCATTGATGTGGGGAGCTATGGTGGGAACAGCGATGGAGGCATATTTGCAGATTCTGCGCTGGGACGGGCCCTCCAGCGCGGGACCCTGAATGTTCCACCCCCATTGGGGCTCCCATCTGCGCCTGAATTGGGGAAGGTCAACCATGTTATCGTGGCAGACGAGGCCTTTCCCATGAAGCAATATTTGCTCCGACCCTATGGTGGAAAGCACCTTGAAGAAGACAAGCGCATCTTCAACCTCCGCCTGTCAAGAGCCCGTCGCATCTCAGAAAATGCGTTCGCCATTTTGACCCAAAGATTCAGGGTTTACAAAAGGCCAATGGAGGTGAACCCTGACCTGGCAGACAGCATCATCAAGGCAACCTGCATCTTATGCAACTACCTGCGCCATGAAGTAGTGGGACAAGCCAGCCAGGGTGAAAGCTTTGATGTTGACGATGCTGGCAGTGGCAACACCTGTCTACAGGAGTTTCAGAGGCCAAGGGGCAACCGCGCATCTGAAGAGGCTCTCCACATTAGAGACACATTTAAAAAATATTTTGTCTCACCTGCTGGCGAGGTACCATGGCAGTATGACCGTGTGTGCCGTGGACTCAGATTGTAGACACACACAACCAATCACACTGTATAGTCTCAGTCATGCATAATGGCTGAGTTGGATTTGTGTATGCAGTGTAGTTTGTAAACACAACCAAATATATACAATCAGTTAACATTATTAATAAAACTATTATTATATTATTATTGTTACATTCAATGCAACTCTGATCCACAAATTGTTGTATATACACATTATACTCTGTAAAACATGATACTGTATAGTTTATACATTTATATTTTGTACATAAAATATGTATTAATTTTTGTATTATTGTAGTTTTTGTTGTATTAATTTTTGTATTATTGTAGTGTTGTTATACAATATTTATATATTAAACATAATATATATCACTTGCAATAGTGATCACCCTGGTCTACACAATCGGATTCACTGAAATACAGGAATTCAAACTGTGGGACGCCAATATGAAAAGGTACTCATTCTCTGAACTTCTATCACTGGATCTTCAATTGCCTCTTAGTGATTGTGCTCGCAATTAAATGTGCGTTCTATAAATAAGAAAGCAGCATCGCTTTATGATATAATTCTGGATGGAAAACTTGACTTTCTTTGTCTCAGCGAGACATGACATCAAACAAATGACTGTTACAACTTGAACCTGGCCTTGCCACCTGTATATACATACATTGACAAACCTAGACTTACCGGTAAAGGTGGAGGTCTTTCAATTTTATACAAATCAGAACTGACTGTTGCTTTAATCTCTACACCTGAAATGTCTTCGTTTGAGTGCCTGGTTGTGAAAATTAGTGGCAACTCCCCGGTAATTATCACACTTATTTACCATCTTCCTAAGGTAAATTCAGTCTTTTTTTCTGAACTCGCTGAATTATTGACTCTGTTGAGTTCGAATTGTTCAGATATTTTGCTAATAGGGGACATACATATCCATGTTGATAACCCAGACTGTTCTCAAACAGCAAATTTCATGCATATATTGGACTGTTTTAATTTTAATCAGCATGTTGATTTCCCCACTCATAAATCTGGACACACATTGGACTTGGTCTGCACAGTTGGTATAGATGTAGACCAACTTAGATATGATGAGCTACACTTCAGTGATCACAATTTGTTAACCTGTGAATTTACCTCCTCTGCCTCTTCTTCAAGCTTCTAAAGAGCGTGTCATAACATTTAGGAATATCAAGAACATTGATCCTCAGTTGCTTTTTAGCTCTACTGCTGAGCTTCCTGTGACTGATTCTGTGGACAGTTACAACTCTGCGCTATCGTCTATTCTTGATATTGTAGCACCACTGAAACAACGAGTCGTTTCTTTCACTAGATCATCTCCCTGGTTTACTGATGAAATACGGGCACTTAAAACCAAGCAAAGAAAGATTGAACGCTTGTATAGAAAAACTGGTCTTACTGTCCACAAATTAATGTTTGAAGAACAGCAATTGAAATATCATCTTGCCCTTAAAGGAGAACTCCGGTCAATTTTAACATTGAGCTCATTTTTTTGTACATTTGGAGTGCTGTCAATACAGAGAACAACGACACCGAGTTATTCTATTTTTAAAATTTGCACCCTGTTGACTTCAATAGGGCACGTACTAAACCTGCTTTTAGCCTCTTAACATCCTTGATGTGTCATTACAAGTGCACAGAAAATGTGAGTGATTCCTTCTGAGTGAACACGAGTGGATCTGACTGCAGTAGATGTGAAAGAAATGTATAAAAATGATGTTATTTAAGCCAGCGCAAATACCTTTGTTTACATCCTGTTTTCGGGTGAAGTCCAAAGTAGTCGATTGCCAAGTTCACGCGCATAGGTTTAGTACCTATGATCACGCGCGTGAACTCGGCAATCGACTACTTTGGACTTCACCCGAAAACAGGATGTAAACAAAGGTATTTGCGCTGGCTTAAATAACATCATTTTTATACATTTCTTTCACATCTACTGCAGTCAGATCCACTCGTGTTCACTCAGAAGGAATCACTCACATTTTCTGTGCACTTGTAATGACACATCAAGGATGTTAAGAGGCTAAAAGCAGGTTTAGTACTTGCCCTATTGAAGTCAACAGGGTGCAAATTTTAAAAATAGAATAACTCGGTGTAGGCAACACCGATTTTTGTCGTTGTTCTCTGTATTGACAGCACTCCAAATGTACAAAAAAATGAGCTCAATGTTAAAATTGACCGGAGTTCTCCTTTAAATCCACCAGAGAGGAATATTACTCGCATATGATTAATGAAGGTGCAGGTAATCCAAGATTGATGTTTAAAACAATTAACAAACTTCTTAAACCTCATAACCAAAACATTTGTTCCTCTTTTGGGATGTGTAACAAAATTCATAAATACTTTACAGAGAAAGTTCAAGATATCTATAGCTCCATGGCTACTGGTCCCTCTTGTCTATCTAGCAAGCCCCATCCTATACATTTATCTTCTACTTTCATTAATTTTGTCACTGTTACCACAGATGATATTTCAAAACTGGTCATGTCTATGAATTCATCTACATGCTCTCTTGATCCCATACCTACTGAGATTTTAAAAATTGTGCCCCTCTATCACTGGTATTATTAATCACTCTTTATTAACTGGCCAGGTCCCTTCGGCCCTTAAGTTAGCTGCCATCACACCAGTCCCTAAAAAAGACTGGTTGTGATGTGGAGGATTTGTCTAACTATAGGCCTATTGCCCATCTACCTTTTCTAGCTAAGGTCTTGGAACGAGTTGTAGTTGGCCAGCTACAGCAATACCTGTCCATCAACAATCTCCTAGAACCATTTCAGTCCGGATTTAGATCAGGCCATAGCACTGAGACTGCTCTTGTCCGGGTCACAAATGATCTTCTCATTTCTGCTGATATGGGTGCCTGTAGTATTTTAGTATTGTTGGATGTCACTGCTGCTTTTGATACAATATCTCATGCTGTCCTTCTTGAAAGACTGTCTGTATGGCTAGGAATCTCTGGTACTGCTTTCGAATGGTTTACATCTTATCTCACTAATCGTTTCCAGTTTGAGTCTTTGGGGGAAAACAAATCTGTACCAACACTAGTTCAGCAGGGTGTCCCACAAGGGTCTGTGCTTGGTCCCATCTTATTTAGCATCTATATGTTGCCTCTGGGTGACATCATTCGTAAGTTTGGGTTAGGTTTTCATTGTTATGCTGACGATACGCAGATCTATATCAGCATGCACCCTAATCCAAACCTTGCGGTTACAGCCCTTAGCACCTGCTTAGATGAGATAAAAGCCTGGATGCATGACAATTTTCTTAAGCTCAACCAGGCAAATACAGAACTTCTTTTCGTCGGTACACCAACATCTTTACTTAAACTTAACATTTCAGACCTGATTACTGTCAATGACTTTGTTACTCCGTCCCTTCAAGTGCGCAATCTTGGCGTTATTTTCGACTCTGAACTTATGTTCGATGCACATATTAAAAAGGTATCAAAAACTGCATTTTTCCATCTTAGAAATATCGCGAGACTACGACCATTTCTATCGCTGCCAGATGCAGAAAGGCTTATTCATGCCTTTATTACATCGAGGCTTGATTACTGCAATGCGCTCTATTCTGGTCTCCCAAATAAATCCATCAAAAAATTACAATATATTCAAAATTCAGCCGCCCGGTTATTGACACATACAACTACTCGTCAACATATTTCCCCGGTACTCTTTGATTTGCATTGGCTGCCGATACAAGCACGTATCGAATTCAAAACATTGATTTTAACGTATAAAGCTATTCATGGGACGGCCCCTGCTTATCTCTGCAGTTTAGTCACCGCTTATACTCCGGCTCGCTCTCTGCGCTCTTCCAGATCATGCATCCTCCAGCAGCCTCGATATAAATTAAAGTCTATGGGTGGTCGAGCATTCTCGGTCTCAGCACCACATCTATGGAATGCTCTACCACCGGAAATTAGAGACTCTCCAACATTGGATTGTTTTAAGAATTCTTTAAAGACACACCTTTTTAGAGCTGCTTACTGTAACTGAATGTGACTATTTTATTGTTGTTATTCTCTTTGTATATTGTAGCGCTTTGAGTCTAAGAAAAGCGCATTAGAAATAAAATGTATTATTATTATTATTATTATTATATAAAAAAAAATCAACTAAAGACAGTTGAATGAATCATTTCTTGTTTATTGCTTTTAAAAGAACTTGCTGGCCAGAAGAACAGAACCAAAATTCAAGTAAACATTTAAAATGTGTTACTGCATATCACAAATAATAATAATTTAAACTGGAATTTTAGATGAACCCCTTAAAGGAGACATATCATGCTTTTAAATTGTTCCTTTTTACATATAAATCATACATTTGTAGTCTATATAAAGCGGAACTGCAATACTTGGGTCTGAATTCCTCATTATTATAGCTCCACAGGCCCCTTTTCTACCCCTTTTCTGATGTGCGTCTGAGAGCAACTCGTTTTGGTGCGGTCTCTTTAAATACAACTGAGGCACTTCATACCCCGCCCCCTCTCCAGTTTTCAGAGGTTCAACTCCACCCCGTTCGGCCATTTTTGTAGTTTGATAGCAGATATTCGATTATCTAGCGGCACAGAAACTTTTTATTCACACGTTATTAACAAAATGTCAACAACGGAAGACTTGTCCAGCCAGCCAGCCTTACATGTTCGAGCCAGAGTCGGAGCAGGAGCGAGATAAAAATGAAGACGACGAACCTGTAGAACAACGTCTTCATATGGATGTATCGCAATGGTGTGTACTGTATTTACACATGAAACTTTGGTCTTCCGACCTTTTACCACCGTGTCGATTTATTTTGATTAATATGTGCGAGGGAGAGAGAGCAAGACAGCGTCTAGTTTGGAGACGGTGATGTCTTGTTTACACTTTCGCCTGGCTCTGAAGAGAGAGAGTGAGCGCGCGCGCGACCGGGTCTCTCTCTCTGCTCGTTCTTTCAGTTAAACATGCGCCCTGTCACAAGCGCGGCAGTTCATCTACATTAGACGGCGTGTGGGTTACTACATCCAACAACCGAACATTTTAACTTACCCTCTCGTAACGTCTGCATCCTTTAGCTTGGACTACAAAATTGCAGCGAGAAATAGAATACTGTGACGTAATAGTTCAAAAAACGTCATAGATAACAGAAAAATCGGAACAGGTTGAAAAATATGACCAAAACAGAATATAAAGATATCAACGAAGCACCTGAAGAGAATAATTTCATATTTTCTGTACTTCTAAACACTCCAAATATACAACAAAATGCATTTAAGGGCTAAAAAAGTGCATTTGGCATGATATGTCCCCTTTAAGCCCCAGTTAAACTAGAATAATGCATTAGTAATAATAATTAATTTAAAACTGGTGCTCTTAAATGGTTGTGAAAAATATTTAAACATTGTACCATGTACAAAAACTAGTTAATTTTACAGAGAATGGTAGTTTTGATCCTGGGAAAACTGCTGATAATAAAGCCCTCCAAATGAAACATTGTGAATCAATTCCTGCATTTTAATTTTTAGATGGGACAATTTCTCTGGGGCTAGTCTCCTCATGCTGGGGGCCAAGCAGCTGGAGAGAAATGTGGACACCTCATCAGTTTGCAGGTCCTGCCAGGCCTGACGCTGTTGTCGCTCTGCCTCTCTCTCCTTCTCTCTCCTTTCATCCCTTGCTTCTCTCCATTGACAGTACCTCTCTAGGTTGTCCTCACTCTCTGCCTGCATCTTCTTGCTTTTTGCACCGCAGCTACCTGAAGGAGTTGTGCTGCCCTCTCTCTCTGTCTCCATCACTACACTGTCACTCTCCTTCTCTGTCTGCATTCTATCATCTTCCCCTATTCCATTCTCATCCTCCTCCTCATCATCATCATCCACCTGGATATTACCATCTGACCTGTTGAAAGTAGGCTATCTGAGTTATGAAATTATAGGGTAAACTGCACTCTGCAAGATTTCTGTGGTGCATTTATTACCTTCTCCTTGCCAAGGAATTTTGCAAGAAGGACATTGAATCCATATGGATCCACTTCTTTTTTTTGCTGGCCCCCTGTCCACTTCTGCCCTGTCCTTCTTTCCTATAGCGGACATATGTGTCCCGCAGGTTTCGCCACATTTTCTTCACTGCTTCAACTACCATCATGTAAAAAAAAGGTACATTATTGTTATTATATTATATGTATTACAGTTATTTATTCATAATATCTAATATCATATACTAATATAATATATTATAACATAATAGATATATTGTTAAATACATTATTGCAGTAATTTAGGTGACCAGATCTTTGCATGTATTTTATTAAAAGTCCAATATGCTAGCAACTGAATGAATAAACCCTGGTTGGGACTACGTTATCACTATTCACTACGAATGAATAAATGACATTAGCAAAAGAGCTATTGTATAGCTAACTTGAACACAATATTGTATACACTTTCATACACCCTTTGTTTTGAAATCAATGCCTACCATCCTGTTTCCCAAGCTGTTCAGAAATCATCTGCCACAATCTGTCTTTATATTCAGTGTCTTTGTAATCCGCATTTTGTTTTTCATACAGTACTTTGTGCTGCGAGACGAAGTGTATCAACTTGTCAGACGCCATTCTGGATTTTGTCATTCGCTTGTACGGTGGCTCTGAATTGTCAAAAAACCTCTCAAAATACTGGCTGTGGATGCGAAAACCGCAGAAAATCGAACCCGATCCGAATTTTTTTATTACGGATGAAAGTTTCGTAGACAGTGTGCAAGCGTGATTGACATAACGTGAGGTCGAATTTATTTATTTTATTTTTTATTTTTATTTTTTGTATGTGCAAAAATTTCGGATGCGAATTTCGGACTCAGGGTGCAATGGCCTTTACTGAAGTGTTAATCTTTAAAGGGGGGGTGAAATGCTCATTTTCACTCAATCTCCTGTTAATCTTGAGTACCTATAGAGTAGTATTGCATCCTTCATATCTCCAAAAAGTCTTTAGTTTTATTATATTTATAAAAGAAAGATAGGCTGTACCGAGTCTTTCCGGAAAAAAACGAGCGGCTGGAGGCGGGCCGTGTGGGCGAAGCTAAAGCTGTGCTAACGCGCCGAGCTAGTAACAACACACAGAGACAATAGATTAGAAGCAGTTTTACTCACCGAACCTTTAACATTGTGACTGCTCGATCCTTAAGCATTAGATGATCTGCAAATCCGTCGATCTGGGCTTTGTTTATAAAACAATCATCATCGAAATGCAGGGAACAAACATGTCTACACAACTGGGTTCTTTGGGAATCTGTGCAGGGTTGTCTTGCCCTGGCAACCAAAAACACACTTCTTTGGTGACATTGGCTTCCCAAAAGCCGGGCAGGGTGCTTTGATGGCGAACTGCTTTCGCTCTCTTGCTCTGGTCTACGAGTGCGCGCGCCCGCGATCTTACCGGAGAAGTGCCCTTAGGACCCATATAAGGAAATTCCGTTACATCTGACGTCACACATACCCATACTCGAAAAAAACTTTCCGAAACTTGTGACAAACCGGAAGGACAATTTTTGGCACAGAAACACTCCTTCAAACGTGCAATTAAATTTTTGAAACTTTGTCCATGTTTAGCATGGGAATCCAACTCTTTAACAGTGTAAAAAACTCAGTATGCATGAAATAGCATTTCACCCCCCCTTTAACGATTTATAGGCCGCCTGCTATAGACCCTTTGCACGTGACGTCACGCTTTACTCACGCGAATTCTGAACGCCATGACAGCAGTGTTGCCAACTTAGCGCCTTTGTCGCTATTTTTAGCGACTTTTCAGACTCCTTTAGCGACATTTTTTCAAAAAAGCGTTTTTTTTTTTTGACAAACCTCAGTAACCTCCAAATGTTGCCAGCACAGTCCTGCGAGCGCGAGGTTTGCGTTCTCCTTGCCGTCACACACCTCTCTATGCGTCTACCCTGTTCAGTGAATGGCTGAGAGAGGAGCAGCAGCACGGAACAGACGTGAATGAGCAGTGTTGTTTCCACGGACTTATCTTTTGTTTTATATTTTAACCCTCTGATGGTTTACGGGGTCTTTTGGGACCCCAAATGACTTTTACTCAAATTAAAAAAAATGTTCCCTTTGTCCAAATGGTATGAAACCTTCTACGGCTCTCAACACTTTCTAGATCTACAAAAAAAAAAAAAAAATATTGGAATGATATCTGTTTTTATATTAGCGTGACAAAAATTGTGACACTCGTGGTCTTCGGGGTCTCTGGAGACCCCGCAATCAAAATAGACAAAATTCATCATCAAAATCAGAAACAACGCAGAACACATCGACAGAAATGGCACAAATAAAGTGGCACACTTCCACCAATGCAAAAAACATCCACAATGCTAAATTATATTGCTCACAACACGCGTGTACACACACACACACACACACACATATATAGAGGAATACATTTTTGAGACTATAAAAACTGTTCTCCTATCATTTGTAAAATAAAATCATCCAAAATGCAGTACCACCACAAAAATAAATTGGTGACACTGACACATTGAAAATGTGCACACACACACACACACACACACACACACACACACACACACACACACACACACACACACACATTTGTAAGGCTATAATTTGTCAAATAAAATCATCCAAAATGCAGAACCAACACAAATATAAAGTGGTGACACTGACACCGACAATGTGTACTCACACACTCTCTCTCTCACACACACGCGCACGCACACACACACACACACACACACACACACACACACACACACACACACACACACACACACACACACACACACACACAGGAACATTTGTAAGGCTATAATTTGTCAAATAAAATTATCCAAAATGCAGTACCACCACAAAAATAAATTGGTGACACTGACACATTGAAAATGTAAACACACACACACACACACACACACACACACACACACACACACACACACACACACACATACACGCATACACACACAGGAACATTTGTAAGGCTATAATTTGTCAAATAAAATCATCCAAAATGCAGAACCACTACAAATATAAAGTGGTGTGGTGACACTGGCACATCGACAATGTGTACTCACGCACACTCTCTCTCTCTCTTTATCTCTCAGACACACACACACACACACACACACACACACACACAATTGTGTGTGTCTAGAATCTAGAATTAGATTAAAAATAAATGATTGAAATAAATGATAAAATCTTAAGACTCCAACATTTCTCTTTGTAACATTTTGTTCAGGTTTGGTTCTAATCATAGCCTTTTTGGTACAAAAAAATGCTAAACTTTGACAAAAATATTTTATTTTTGTTATAATTGTGATTTTATAATATTTAGATATGAATCCAACTGAATCCAACTTGTGAAAAGATATCTTTCAGGTAGTCTAATAGCAAATAGCATATACTGGAGCTCTATAGCCATCTAGTGGTTAAAATTATTATTTTTTATTTTAAAACTGCATTTTCCAAAAAATGGGCAAAAATGTTACATTAAACCATTTAAAATTATCCATGTTATCCCCATGAATGAAAGTTAGAAATCTGGGTCTTTTATAAAGTGAATTTTACATCAAATGCTGTTTTTTTGTAAAAAGGCTATTTAAATATTTATTTATTTATTTATTTATAGAAATTTAAAAAATATCATAAATTCTCCAAAAACTGCACAAATGTTGAGTAAAAACATTAACAAACAGAATAAAATTACATTTGTAAAAAAAAAAAAAAAAAAAAATATTATCTTGTTACAAAATTAAATGTTATTGTCTGGGGTCTCTAGAGACTAGGGTTGCAAAGGGGCGGAAAATTTCCGGTAAATTTCCGGAAAGTTTCCGGTAAATTTCCATGGGAAGTTAAGCTGGGGAATTTTGGAAATATTCATTACCACGGCAACCGCTTGCGCATCCACTCTGAAAGTAACTGTACACATAAGAGACGGATAGATACATTTTTTAAGGTTATTTCTATTCGTTAGAATATTGATATATGAACTTGTTGTCAAGTAAACCCTGTTGCGAGCATGTGCGTCTCTCTAAACTTTCAGTGTGCTGCACTGCTCTAGTTGACTTCTGCGCCTTCCCCCCCGAAAATATCACATTAATTTTGAAAACGTAATTCCTTTTGTGGATCCTCTTGGTCTTTCTTCATGTTTCTTTGACAAATATCAGTGTCTCAGTCTCACGCACGCTGCACGTGAGTTAACCACGCCTACTTATTTACATGTTGCGGTATACACAGAATAAAAAAATCTGTTACGGTTGACATTTTCTTCCGCGGTAATGATATATACCGTCATACCGCCCAGCCCTACTTATGTGGTAAATAAAGTTATGCTAGCTTATTTAGCACCTGACTTATCAGCTTGCTATCTACTAGATGAATACATTTGTATGTGATATTTGCAATTTAAACATTTAATAAATATATTTCCCCATAATATCATCAAAACTTACTTCACTTTGTTTAGTCCACAGGCTCAAATGTGTGCCTTCAATAGTCTTGTGCTTTGGGCTTCTGTACATGTGATGGAGGCATGCACAGTGCCAGTAGGGGGTGTGGTCTCAATAGCCATGCAGTAAGCAGTGTGCTATGTGCATGTGATTGAGGAATGGCATGGATATTCAAGTGTATTTGAATGGCATCTGTTTGTTTTAGTCAAGATTATGCTAAAATATACTTTCCTCAACTATATTTAAGTTCCCTATGAAGAACCAACCCTAAACTTTGAAAATTCCCAGTTTATTCCCATTTATTCCCATAAATTCCTGTTAATTCCCTTAAATTCCCATTAATTCCCATGGAAAGTTTCCATCTTTGAAAATTCCCATAATTTTGCAACCCTACTAGAGACCCCAAAAAACTAGAGTGTAGACATAAATAAAGACCATCAGAGGGTTAAAGAATTTAGTTTGACCATTTTATTTTATTACTTGTGCTTATCACTTGTAATACTCACTATCACATTGCTTTAGCAGGGTTCCCACGGGGTCTTAAAAAGCCTTAAAAGCATTGAATTTATTAATTTGGAAATAATACCTTAAAAAGACTTTAAAAAGTCTTGAATTTTGATGTCTGGGTCTAAAAAATTGTGCTGTATGTAACTTCTCCGTATTGTATTTTTCCTCAAAAGTTTCATTTGTCAACCACGATTATTTTGATTAAATAACGTAGTATAAATAAAGAGTGGCGGAACCAATAATTGAGAACGCAACGCAGCCCCGGGTCACAGTACAAAATACTGCGAACACGTGATGCCTGCCTTCAGTAAATGAAGATCACGCGCTACAGCACCACAACCATAGACTGCAACACAACACAACACAGACCTCAAGCAACAAGCAAAGGAGAAGCGTGAAAAATCAAAGAAAATCTCAGCATTCCACAGGAAAGGTTGACTGACGCCGTTCTATTTTTAACGTTTGTTTTACGTTAGCTAGCTATGTTAGCTAGGAAATGTAAATTTAATGAAGCGTGGCTGGATAAAAACTCTTTTCGTCATTGGTTAAAACCAGTGGACAACAACGTTTTTGAGGCTTTTTGCACCATATGCAAAAAAAGGATTCAGCTAGGTACAATGGGAATGAAGGCATTAGAGTCTCATGCCAAGTTTTCCAAGCACATGAACGCTCTCAATGGACAAAAACAAACTCCTTCCATCGCCTGCGTGTTTCAACCAACTAATGTTAGCCAGCTAGCTGCTAATGTGCCTGAAGCGGCAGCAGGAGCTAATGTTAGCCAGCTTGCTGCTAGCGCTGCAGACACTCCAGCTACGACCGCAACTAGAGTGGATCTGCGCACAGCTTTTGGGTCCACACCAACAATGAAAGCCGAGGTGTTGTGGACTCTTAACACAATCGCTAAACACCAGTCCTACAATGGAAATGAGGGTATCTCAGAGCTTTTCAAGTACATGTTCCCTGACTCCGACATCGCTAGAACGTTTACTTGCGGTTCCGACAAAACAGCTTACATAGCCAAATTTGGTTTAGCTATTCACATCAAAGAAGAACTGGTGTCCAAAGTCAACAAATCGCCGTTCGTTCTGATGTTTGATGAGAGTCTCAATGAGACTACGAAAAACAAACAGCTGGATGTGCACGTCCGCTTCTGGAACGAGGGACAGGTTCAGTCCAGATATCTGGGCTCTCAGTTTATGGGACATTCCACTGCACAAGACCTGCTGTCGCATCTCAAAGTAAGGATAATAATTTTTTACTTTAAAAGCTCATCAATTTATATTGATAGACTCAACTTGTGTGCATATACTCTTCTGTAACTGCAATATTACATGACCAATTAGTTATTTCCCTTAACAATATGTGCTCATCCAGTCCTCTTATCTTGAGTAATCAGATGCAACCCTTTTTTTCAGGAATGTACAGACAGACTGAACCTCAGGGACTTGGTGTCCATCTCAATGGATGGGGAAATGTAGGTGCAGTAAGACTCTGGTAGGGGGGTGAGTTGCTCTCTAACATTATAATCACCACTGATTGGGCTCAATTGATATGTTTTGACAATGTGGAGTTTGTGGTTAGTATGTGTAAAAAATAGTGGATACATTGTGCATCAAAATCAGACAATTTGATGTCTGTGATTAATGTGCCGCACCGGACATTTTTGTGTTTGTCTTTTGACAGAGTCTACTCAGACGCTTCATAAAGAGAGAAGTCCTCCATGATATCACTGCCCTGCAGCTGACCAAATTGGATGTCACAGACAAGACCATCTGGCTCAGCCCACAAGACATCAGCATTGGTCTAGGTGCAGAGTCAGTCCTTAAGGTAGTGTGATGGTTTAAAAAGGTCATTTTACAAATGGTTAGGCTGAACCGGGTCATTGAATACATGTTCTATACTCATGGCTACCTCTCTCTAGAGCATCAAAGGTGCAGAGCTCAGGGTGCTAGAGTTCAGGAGAGAGTGCATGCAGGGACTGTGTAGCATCATTAGGAAAGTGCAGGACGAGAGCCCCCTCAAGTATCTGACTGTTAGGCAGATGGTGTGCCTGGATCCATCAGTAATGTACAGAGACCCAGAAAGATGCAGGAAGCACATGAAAGGGCTGGTTCAGAGGTTTCTCCAGGACAAACAGCTAACTGATACTTCTGCGGGTAGGAATAAGAAAGGCAGATCATAGGCTACACATGAATTTATCCTAAACCTGATTGGCTGGTAATGCCCTATAGCCTAATTATTTCTTTTTTTTCGCATATTTTCTCATCTGTTTTGTCATAGGGGATGTCATACTGCAGCACTTCGACAGTTTCCTGTCCTAGGAGAGCCGGAGTGAGGACTTCCTCTCCTTTCCTCCCATGCAGAAGAGGCTGGACATCTTCCTGAGGAGTGCCATGGAACCTTATCCAGAGCTGTGGGGCTTCTGCAAGAAGCTGCTCATCCTTTCCCACGGCCAAGCTACAGTTGAATGTGGATTCTCTATCAACAAAGAGGTGGAGTCAGACAATATTCAAGAGGACACTATGGTCACACGGAGGCTGGTGTGTGATTATATCACACAACACGGAGGTGTTACCTAGGTAAGAATGACCCCTGCCTGGACTAGTAAAATGCTGTTGACTTAAAAGTTGACAGAATCAACATAGTTCTTGAGTTTGTCACTGACTCTGGTTCTGGTTCTCTTTTCCCAATCCTATACCTACACTGTAACGGATTTCTGTAATTTGAACAGTATTTTACTGTAATATGTACAGTAAGATACTGTAAAATATGTATACAGTATGTTACTGTAAACAGCAAAGGATTATGGGAAAATATAGGGTCACTACTGTAATTCTTCACTACTGTAAATCAATTTACAGTAGTGAACTTGCCCGCGAAAAACTGACCAATGGCAAGAGGGATTTCTTTTCAAGTGTTTTTTTGAGGGGTGAAGTGGCAGTTAATGCACGGACAAAAGATCATGTAACTCACCAAAAAGGTTAGTATATAATTTCTATTTTATGTATAACAAACATTTTCAAATGTTTTTACTTATGTTAACAGCAAACTAACATGATGTATCGTTTTGTTTTCGTCTGAATGGTTTTAGTGCCTTTTTTTCCTGACTGTCGTCAGAATGGTTTTTTGGTGCCTTTATTACTGTCTTTTTTCCTGACTGTCGGCCGGGTCGCTGTCACGGTGATACTATTAACTGGTGAGTAAGTTAAGTTCACCTATATTAGCCGAAATATTCTTTAGTTAAAACTATAAAAAATAATGGTTGTGTGTTCCTCTGCCTCTTTAACGCAAGTTAGCTCATCAGGCGGGCGGAGTCGTCGGTAACGTTAACCGAGCAAACAGCGAACTGAACGTGAAATACTGAGGTAAAGTGAGATAGACGAAACCCTTGTTAAAGTGCGGGTTTTAAACAATATTTTCACGTAGGCCTATATGATTTATTTTCAGGTTTGTGATCTGGATAATGCCATCTGCAACGATGGAGTGTGTTGGAGCCTTTTCATTGTGATAACATCAACTGGTATGTAATGTTATGGTCAACTTCACCTAAATTAGCCGAAGTAAACTTATTAAACAGAGAAGCATAATAACTTTGGTATGTTCTGTCTCCTCTTTCACAACTTTTTGACAGATGTACAACGTAAATACTGAGTAAAACTAAGTTAAAGGGATAACGTAGTACACCTTAAACAGAAAATTATGTAGGCTATGTCATCATTTACTCGCCCACAACGTGTTCTAAACCTGCATGAAGTTCTTTTGTCTGAACATAAAATAAGATATTTTGAATAATGTTGGTAAATAGTGGCTGGTCTGCATGGACTTCTATAATAGAAAAAATACTTTGGATGTCAATGGGGACCAGTAACTGTTTGGTTGCTCATGTTCTTTAAAATATCTTCTTTTGTATACAGCACATTAAATAATTTAATGGAAGTTATGAACAAGGGTGAGTAAATGGTGACAGAATTTACAATTTTGAGTAAACTAACCCTTTATCCAACACCATTGTTAATTTCATCTTTTGTTTTATTTTCAAGTTTGTGGTCTGAATTATGTCGTCTGAAATGTCGGAGGTGTATTTTGGAGTCTTTTTTGTGATTGCCTTCGTAATGGTGATAACATCTACAGGTGAGTAAGATGACATCAACTAAATTAGCTGAAGTATGCATTAGTTAAGCAGGCAAACATGTTCTTTTCTGTTCTTTATTTTGAATTTGCAGTGGCCATTCCCTCTGGACTGTACATCACTGCTGACGCTCTCCACTAATACACAGAACGGGTTGACGTTGGAGGAGGAAGAGGAGAAGGAGGAGGAAAGGGTTAGCAATATACCATTATCAATATAGCAAAGTTTTGCTAACTAATATTTTTAATGTTGTTTAATTGATTAAAAACTATAAACACCATACAACATTATATCTTACCTCATCTTCACCCCACATGTTATTGTTGTTAGTAATAAGTTCTGTTATTGTATTTGAGTTTTTTTCTGTAAACTATAACACTAAAAGGCTGCTGTGACTTTGTCTGTTTCAGGAGAGTCTGTTCTCAAAGCAAAAACATGGATGCTGACAATGAAGGGCCGAATCATCATCCAGTTACAACTGCTAACAGACGACTCTTCAGCATTAGCTGTCTATTTTGTCGAATGCAGAATCAGGTAAACCAAAAAAAATATATATATTGTTTTTTTTTTACATTACATTACATTTACATGCATGCATTTGGAAGTCACTTTTATCCAAAGCAACTTACATTGTATTAAGTTTAATTTAAATGATCCATTCCCTGGAAATCTAAGCTACAGGAATGTATTAAAAAAGAATGAAGCTTTAATGATCCTAATGTAATGTATTATGGGGTAATACCATCCCTGTAGGTTAGGGGTGGAAATTGGCAAAAATTTGATGATTCGATAGTATTGCGATATTTGGGCCACAATTCAATATTATTGCGCTTCCTAACATTGCGATACAGCAAGTATTGCGATTCGATTCTGCGATATATTGCGATTCATGTCCCCCATATTATTCAAAGACATTACAAAAAATAAGACTGCTTAACTCACTTCAAATGTCACATTAAATCTGTGAACATCTTCTACACATTTACTTGAGGCTAGTGCAAAAACTTTGTCCTTGAACATTCAGGACACAGGACCTTATTACAGAACGTAATTATATGAACGCGTCACCACCGCATTAGCACCAAAAACATGGAGATTTTATTTTAGAGAATAATTACACAACCTAGTCGATATACTATAATTCTATAATTAAATAAACTAATCGAATATCCAAAAATTGTGACTCATCCCTGCATGTAATACCTTGTTTTTTTCCCCCAAATCTTCACTTACGTCTCGATTTTCGAAGGGGATTATAAACGTTTCTTCCTTGGTTCGCTTTTATTTAGGCCTATTACATTCACATTCTTTACTGTGGTAAAGTAGAAAAACGTTGTAGGACAGATAGCCTACATTTTTACTTGCACGTCAGATTCATTTCAACACAGTTTTTGACATGTACGGTGCGTCAAGTTTATTTGATTTTTAGTTTCGCTCTCTTTGGCAGCGCAATTTCAAACATAGCTTAAATGTCTTGCCCTTGTGGAAGATTAAATTCACTTTTCATACCTTTTACAACAAGTAGAAAACATGAAGATATCAGAAAATAGATCGATGGTCTCTTTCCTCCTCGTGTCATCCCTCTCAAAGCACAGAGCGGTATGGCTTCATGTGTGGAATCACGTGTCTTTGTGTGGAAGTATTAAACGAAAGTTTTTTTTTTTTTATATAGATTTAACTTTTCTATTATGTAAGTTTCTAATATTTACTGATATGTATTTGAATGCTTTACAGGCTTTGTGTTGCTTCTTTGACGGAATTGCTCAAATAAAGACTTTTTTGCTCGAATAAACTAAATTTTTTAAACCACTGCAGGTAGTTGGTCCATTACCACCGCAGTGGTAAAAAAAACTGCCATCGTCACTGCCACCTTATAACCTTTATTGGAATACTTTGCGCTACTGTATCAATATAATTGCGTGCGCAAAATATCGCGACACTGAACAGAATCGATTTTTCCCCCACCACTGCTGTAGGTGGATTCAGAATCAGATGTAGTGCTTTTATTAACGCCAAAGTACATGCAGCATCAAGTTTGAGGGTTAGGGAAAATTCTGCCAACACCGGTCTGAAAAAATTATATATTTTTCCCTGCTTGTGTTTGCAGGTTCATTCTGAGAGTCAACCCTGATGGCACCAAACACCAAAGGCACAGATCAGATGGAAATCTGGAAAGGTCCAAAGAAAAGCATCAGCCTGAAACCCTCAGTGTTTCTCATCAGAGAGCTTGTCAACTTTGACTGGCAAAATTACTGAAATGTAACAACACAACACTGACTTTGACTGTATTTTATTGTTTTAAGGCCTGTTTTGCTTTTCAGTGTGTGTACGTTTTTGCCATGCTACAGATACAAATGGTCACCAGGAGATTAATTCTATGGACTTTGGAGATGTTGCCTTTTTTTTTCTTCAGCTAGTGGCTCCTAAAGGTCAAGATTTGTAATTTGTACTTCTAAAACAAAATGTTCAACGATTAAAAAGAATATTATAAGGACACATGTTTGTGAGTTATTGTGATTTTTTGGGAGGTGGGGTAAACATAAATTAAAAAAAGAAAATTTAAATGAAAATACGGTAATAATACTGTAAATGCAAGTACAGTAAATGATACAGTATACTGTAAGTGAAAATACAGTAATAATACTGTAAATGCAATTACAGTAAATGGTACAGTATACTGTAAGTGAAAATACAGTAATAATACTGTAAAACATTTTACAGTAACTTACTGGCATCCAGCTGCCAGTAAGTTACTGTAAAATTTACAGCAACCTCTTTACAGTGTAGGTTCCACTCAGTAAAGCGCTACTCGAGAGTGTAGCAAGAGCTAGGACCAGATATCGTGCCCATCTTGAGACAGAGAGAAAGAAAAGGGAGGCAAAATCCCAGGCTCTTAAGAGGAAAGAGGCAGATGACTGTCTTCAGGAGCTAAAGGTGAAGAGGAGACGCATACAAGAGGTGTGTGAGGGTCTGGCTAGGGATGCAGACAGGCTGGCTGAGGAGGCTGAAAGGAAGGCAGGAAGCAAGATGGCTGACCTGATTCTCCAGGTCCAACCTCCTGCGGAGAGGCCATAAGGAGAAGTTGACAGAACTGGCTGTCCTTGATAAAGAGATTGCTGCCCTGAGTGAAGAGCTAAGGAGTTGACTGTGTTTCTTAATTAGGGGTTCAAGCACGAAGTGCTGAAACCCTATTGTAATTGTGCTGATTTTTATTATTAGGGGTTCAAGCACGAAGTGCTGAAACCCTATTGTAATTGTGCTGATTTTTATTATTAGGGGTTCAAGCACGAAGTGCTGAAACCCTATTGTAATTGCTCTGATTTTTAGGGGTTCAAGCACGAAGTGCTGAAACCCTATTGTAATTGTGCTGATTTTTATTATTTTTCTTCTGCCGTAAAACGCATCGTGCAGCCCAAACCGTAAGAGCTGGAACCTTGAATCTTTGCCAGATGGTAGTACAAAAATCGAGGAGAGGTTATCAAATTATGACCCCGATTGGCCCATAGGTGGCGCTATAGCAACCAAAAGCGCGAAACTGCTCAGAACTCCTAGACCGTATGTCGTAGACTCAAGTGTCTTATATCATTGGAAAGCTGGACGCCTGACGAACAAAACGTATATCTCCGATTTCATTTCCGCCATGATAGATTTTCCGCCATTTTGAATTTTGTCAAAAACCTACTTTTGCGAACTAGTCCCTGGTTTTTCGCCCGATCGGAACCAAACCAGTGCAGAAATGTTCTCTAGAGACTGAAGATCAATAATTATTGAAAAAAAGTCGAAATTTCGATTCACGGACGCTAAGGGGCGCCAAAACGGACGTTGTGGGAGGGGCCTATTTTACTAAAATGGCTATAACTCCAGAAGTAAATGAGGTATCTTCACCAAACTCGGTACACATATGTATGAGCTCAATATGAGGTAACAGTAAAAAAATCGCGGCGATTGGCCTCATGGTGGCGCTATAATATGAAAAAAACATAAAACAGGCTTTAACCACCTGACCGTTAGTCCGATTGACTTGAAAATTGGTATGCAGTGTCTTGGTCCAAGGTGTCATGTATGTCTATGAGGACATTGGCGTATCTAAAAAAACATGGCCGCCATCGGCCAATGAAGTTTGAGCACCTATTAGACAAGGTTAACGGAGGCCTATCAGAACGAAACTCGGTGGGCATGTTCTACTCATGGCCCTAGAGGTCTGTAAGAATTTTAAAAGAAATCGGCCACTAGTTGGCGCTAACGAGTTTTATGGCTCTGTAATCACGTGGTGTTACACTTATTGTCACAAAATGCATACCATTTGATAGATCTCCTCTTGTTGAACAACTTTGCCTCAAGAACCATTGCTGTCAATCAAACCGTTCATTAAATATTCGTAATTATGTTAAAAACCTACTTTTGCGAACTAGTCCTAGGTTTTTCGCCCGATCGGAACCAAACCAGTCTAGGACAATTCTATGGACTCTCTAGGTCAATAATTATCAAAAAAAAGTTGAACTTTTGCATTTTTCGCATGGCTATAACAGGGTCATTTAGAAAATGGGCGTGGTAAAATGCACTCAAAAGCCTATAAATCCTAAACGAAAACTCAGAACTTCACAAAAATTTATGAGCATATGTGTCACAACCTGCTAAAGAAGCATGGAAAATTGTATGGAGATCGAACCATAGTTGGCGCTATAACTGTTAAAACGCTTTAAAACCATATATTTCCTATGGTAAATTGCCTGTATTTGCTGTAAATGGTGTCTTATCATATAATGTTCATATCATAATGTTCAAAACCAGTGCAGCACAATTCTCTGAACTCTCTAGATCAATAATTATCAGAAAAAAAGTTTAACTTCTTCAAAAGGTGATTTTATATGAATATAATGACATATTAAGCCAATAAGTGGTATTTTACTGCCCCCTGCTGTCATTTCATCATACTACTCCCTAATATTGTTATAAAATTCATATTTAGACTTTATAAAATCATTATTTTAACATTTACAATCACATTTTGTCAAAACTCATCTATTGAGTATTACTATTGACAATTGTGTTACACTGAGATATGGAAATGGACGAAAGTAAATGAATGAAATGAAACGAAAGTATAACGGCATTTAAGCCACGCCCCCGAATACAAATTCATTCATAACTCGAAAACGGAAAGTCGTTGCGCGCTCAAATTTTGATGGTGAGGACCTCTCGTGGCTCTTGATCGAAACGTGTCGTCGCGGGCCTCGGGAGCGCGCCCCCCGCGCATCGCCAGCCCGCGGGACCCCCGATTTTGAACGGCCATTACTCCCGACCCAGACCACCCTGAACATTGTGTGAGAGCTCGTTGGAAGGGGCCCGTCCTTGGCTAGCTTCGATTCAAATGTGGTGTTATTTGCCCTGGGCATTCCAGAGATAATAGCCCGAACAGATATGCCTTATAACAGTCATAACTCCCAGCCCCAATCGCCCAAAAACACCTTGATGGTCTCATTCAACAGGGCTCCTCAAGCACTATCTATGCTCTGAGTTTCAGAATTTTTCGCCTTTTGGTTCCTGAGATATAAGTAAAAAAACAAATTCCCATTCATTCATTCAAACACTTCAACTGTAAAATGTAAACTATAATACCACTGTTGTCCACTAGAGGGAGCAGCAGGATTATGCATGATCTTTTAATTCGCTTTCAGTATTGGGAAATAAACAAATGCTTTAAGAAGCAATCTTTTTTATTATGATGTTTTTTTTATTTTTTATTATGATATTTGTATATATTAGGGCTGTCAATCGATTAAAATTTTTAATCGCGATTAATCGCATGATTGCCATGAGTTAACTCGCGATTAATCGCATTTAATCGCACATCTTTTGATTTGTTCTAAATGTACCTTAAATTAATACTTTTCAAGTTTGTAATAATCTAATCAACATGGGCATGGATAATTATAGATGCTTTATGCAAATGTATGTTTATTATTGAAACCATAGTCAACATAGAGCATGAAGACGAGACATTGAAGATGTTTCAAAGGTCATAGATGTTTTTCAAAGAACTTGTTCATGTCTATTAGACACGTGTAGAAAGAACAAAGAAATACCAGGTTCCCATTCTCTTTCTTTGCACTGAGCAATTTACTAACACAAACATGTTTAGATTTTTGCATGACAGGGCAGCTCTTCTGAAAATGCTAAATGTACATTTAGCAGAATTATTACATTATAGTTTGTCTCTCTCTGTGCCTATTTTGATTTAGCTAAATTCTCCATAAAACTGTTTTCATTGGTATATTTTACTGTTTCTGTTGTCAAACAACGGAATGAATATGAAATAGTGACTGAAACGCGACCCATTAAGACATAACTAGCTCTCCCTTTCAAGATGTTAAGTTAATCTGCACAAAAATCCTGATAATCGAGCCGTCGTCTGATGAAATCAAATACACATACGATAAAGACAATATCTGTGCTCTGATTTCGGCTATACTTGTAAAATTAGAGAAGCAACATAATATCTGTGTTTAACTGAATTAAAGCGCTGCTCCTCCGCGCGAGACGCAGAGAAAGAGCGAGAGAGAGAGGCGCGCGCGCGTGCTGGGAGAGCAGTACCGGCGGTACCGGTAGATTCTCAGAAACTAAATAAGGTTTGGGCGCTTTTTTGAAGGGAAAAAATAGCCAAAGGGGTCTGCAATGTCGCTAGGTTGGCAACACGGTGTATCTCCATTTCTCCAACTAGGGGTTGGGCCACGGGTCAAACAGAAAATACGCGCTGCGTTAATCGCGCGTTAAAAAAATTAGTGCCGTTAATATGATTTTCCATTAACGCGTTATTAACGCGCTAACTTTGACAGCCCTAGTATATATATATTTTTTTTTTTATGATTATGAACGGTTTGATTGACATTAGTGATTCTTGAGGCAAAGTTGTTCAAGATGAGGAGATGAAGATATTTTCACAATATCACATCCTAAAAACATTGAAAACATATTTGTCTTTGTGTGTGTGTGTGTGGATGTGTTTGTGTTTGTGTGTGTGTCTGTGTGTGTAAGCATGCTTAATGGAAAGAACATGGAGAAACTGCTTTGTTTTACTGGTGGATAAAAAAGTCTTTCAAATGAAAGTGAGTCAATTAGTGGTCTTCTACTGCCCTCTGCAGGACATTCTACTTAATAAAATATTTTCATCTGTGCTTTTGCATTAGTTTTTGGACTATATAAAATTACTTGCATGAAAATCACCTATTATAACACAGTCATGTTTTGTCAAAGTTTATCACTTCATTTTTACTGAGCTCTCAGTTTGAACAATTCTGCCTCTCAGTAATTAATTTGAAATCTGAAAATGGTGTTATACAGAGGAGATTTGCAATTATCATTTTGTTACCTATCTTTTATTTTAAATATCTACATCTACAACAAAATGTGTGTGCATGTGTGTGTTCAAGCATGGTTAGTGTATTAAGTATTATTGTTTAAGTATTATTGTTTTCATTTACATTTTAACCACCAGAAGAAGAACACTCATTGGTTCATTCTGCTCACTAAAATATTATTTTTCATTTTTTTTTTCCATTTGAAATATTGTTTAAACTTAATAAAATCATTAAAATAACATTTCAAATCATATTTTGTCTGTTTATAAATCCCACAGACTCACATTGGCTGCAATACTAATGTTTTTGTAAAACACAGACCTGATAGTCTAATCTGTGTGTATTGTGCATATATTATTGATATTATTACTATTGCAAATCATGTTATTGTAACTCATATCTTAATAGAATATTATTTGTAATTTTAATTCTTTATTTCTTAATTGTTTTTTTATGATTACTACAGATATTATCACCAAAGATATCAACTACACCTTCACTTTTAGTATTGACACGCTGCACACACAGCACAATCACACACTCACTAATGCATTCAAATAAATGTAATCTTACTGTGCTACTTTATTTGTACATGATTAGAATGAACAGAAATCTAAGAATATTTTTCTTCTTTTGTTAAAGCCATTTCAGACTCCAAGTAAGCATTATATTACTAATCATCTATTTTAAAGGTGCCATACAATTGAAAACTGAATGATAAGAGTTCTGGACATGGAACTGACATACCGTGAGCCTCAAACACCATTGTTTCTTCCTTCATGTGTAAATCTCCTGTTTGCAAAAGACCGCTGAAAAATGAGTGAATCCCACCATAACACCGACTGTGACGTTGGAGTCAGGATCATTAATATTTATATCCCCCAAATTAGCATTTTCCAGTCCATGTTCTAGGCCAGGCAGTGTTAATGTGGACCTGCACAGCCGAATCATCAGAAGATCTGCAGGTATTGTGAAGAAGCAAGCAAGGACAATAGTGAAAATGGCAGATCATGGATATAAATGTTATGTCTGAGGCTGTGCTGCAGATTTGAGAACTTTTCATTCCCTTCCCACAAAAGAGAACTGTCAACAGGCATGGTTGATGTTTACAACAGGATACCTCACCATTTTAATTCAAAGCTGTTAGTTTACTCTTAACGGAGGCCGATCAGTACGAAACTTGGCGAAACTCACTCATTTTTCAGCGGTCTTTTGCAAAGGTGTCATGTATGTCTATGAGGACATTGGCGTATCTCAAAAAACATGGCCAATGAAGTTTGAGCACCTATTAGACAAGGTTAACAGAGGCCTATCGGAACGAAACTCGGTGGGCATGTTCGACTCATGGCCCTAGAGGTCTGTAAGAATTTTAAAAGAAATCGGCCACTAGTTGGCGCTAACGAGTTTTATGGCTCTGTAATCACGTGGTGTTACACTTATTGTCACAAAATGCATACCATTTGATAGATCTCCTCTTGTTGAACAACTTTGCCTCAAGAACCATTGCTGTCAATCAAACCGTTCATTAAATATTCGTAATTATGTTAAAAACCTACTTTTGCGAACTAGTCCTAGGTTTTTCGCCCGATCAGAACCAAACGAGTCTAGGACAATTCTATGGACTCTCAAGATCAATAATTATCAAAAAAAAGTTGAACTTTTGCATTTTTCGCATGGGTATATTGGGTCATAAAGAAAATGGGCGTGGCAAAATGCACTCAAAAGCCTATAAATCCTAAACGAAAACTCAGAACTTCACGAAAATTGGTGAGCTTATGTGCCATAACATCATTAACAAGCATGCAAAATTTCATGGAGATCGGACTATAGATGGCGCTATAACTGTTAAAAAGCTTTAAAAAACACATATTTCCTATGGTAAATTGCCTGTATTGGCTGTAAATGGACTTTTCCATCTATTATTTCAGTGGTTAAAAGCTTTCTAAATAAATCTTAATGTCTTAAATGCTTATGTGCTTAAAGGCCTTAAATGCTTGAACCCCGATAAATGCTGCTTGCAGCTTTAATTAGGGGTTCAAGCATGAAATGCTGAAACCCTATTGTAATTGTGCTGATTTTTATTATTAGGGGTTCAAGCATGAAATGCTGAAACCCTATTGTAATTGTAAGGATTCGTAAAACGCATCGCGCAGGACAAACCGTAAGGCCTAGAGACTTGAAACCTGGCCAGATGGTAGGCCTCAATTTGGGGACAACCTGTCAGAGTATGACCCCGATTGGCCCATAGGTGGCGCTACAGCAACCAAAAGTTCAAAATCGCTCATATCTCTTAGACCGTTTGTCCCAGGATCAAGTGTCTTATATCGTTGGAATCCTTGGCTCAAGGCGGACAAAATGGCTATCTCCGATTTGGATGTAGGCAGGGAAAATTTTCTGCTATGTTGACTTTTGTCCAGAACCTACTTTTGCGAACTAGACCCTGGTTTTTCGCCCGATCGGAACCAAACCAGTCTAGGACAATTCTCTGGACTCTCTAGATCAATAATTATCAAAAAAAAGTTGAACTTTGGCATTTGCGTGGCTGTAACAGGGTCATTTAGAAAAGGGGCGTGGCAAAATACGCTCAAAAGCCTATAAATCCCAAAGGAAAACTCAGAACTTCACCAAAATTGATGAGCATATGTGTCAGAACATGGTGAGGAAGCATGCAGAGTTTCATGGAGATCGGACCATAGGTGGCGCTATAACTGGCAAAAAGCCTTCATTCTTATTAGGGGTTCAAGCATGAAATGCTGAAACCCTATTGTAATTGTAAGGATTCGTAAAACGCATCGCGCAGGACAAACCGTAAGGCCTAGAGACTTGAAACCTGGCCAGATGGTAGGCCTCAATTTGGGGACAACCTGTCAGAGTATGACCCCGATTGGCCCATAGGTGGCGCTACAGCAACCAAAAGTTCAAAATCGCTCATATCTCTTAGACCGTTTGTCCCAGGATCAAGTGTCTTATATCGTTGGAATCCTTGGCTCAAGGCGGACAAAATGACTATCTCCGATTTGGATGTAGGCAGGGAAAATTTTCTGCTATGTTGACTTTTGTCCAGAACCTACTTTTGCGAACTAGACCCTGGTTTTTCGCCCGATCGGAACCAAACCAGTCTAGGACAATTCTCTGGACTCTCTAGATCAATAATTATCAAAAAAAAGTTGAACTTTGGCATTTGCGTGGCTGTAACAGGGTCATTTAGAAAAGGGGCGTGGCAAAATACGCTCAAAAGCCTATAAATCCCAAAGGAAAACTCAGAACTTCACCAAAATTGATGAGCATATGTGTCAGAACATGGTGAGGAAGCATGCAGAGTTTCATGGAGATCGGACCATAGGTGGCGCTATAACTGGCAAAAAGCCTTCATTCTTATTAGGGGTTCAAGCATGAAATGCTGAAACCCTATTGTAATTGTAAGGATTCGTAAAACGCATCGCGCAGGACAAACCGTAAGGCCTAGAGACTTGAAACCTGGCCAGATGGTAGGCCTCAATTTGGGGACAACCTGTCAGAGTATGACCCCGATTGGCCCATAGGTGGCGCTACAGCAACCAAAAGTTCAAAATCGCTCATATCTCTTAGACCGTTTGTCCCAGGATCAAGTGTCTTATATCGTTGGAATCCTTGGCTCAAGGCGGACAAAATGACTATCTCCGATTTGGATGTAGGCAGGGAAAATTTTCTGCTATGTTGACTTTTGTCCATAACCTACTTTTGCGAACTAGTCCCTGGTTTTTCGCCCGATCGGAACCAAACCAGTCTAGGACAATTCTCTGGACTCTCTAGATCAATAATTATCAAAAAAAAGTTGAACTTTGGCATTTGCGTGGCTGTAACAGGGTCATTTAGAAAAGGGGCGTGGCAAAATACGCTCAAAAGCCTATAAATCCCAAAGGAAAACTCAGAACTTCACCAAAATTGATGAGCATATGTGTCAGAACATGGTGAGGAAGCATGCAGAGTTTCATGGAGATCGGACCATAGGTGGCGCTATAACTGGCAAAAAGCCTTCATTCTTATTAGGGGTTCAAGCATGAAATGCTGAAACCCTATTGTAATTGTAAGGATTCGTAAAACGCATCGCGCAGGACAAACCGTAAGGCCTAGAGACTTGAAACCTGGCCAGATGGTAGGCCTCAATTTGGGGACAACCTGTCAGAGTATGACCCCGATTGGCCCATAGGTGGCGCTACAGCAACCAAAAGTTCAAAATCGCTCATATCTCTTAGACCGTTTGTCCCAGGATCAAGTGTCTTATATCGTTGGAATCCTTGGCTCAAGGCGGACAAAATGGCTATCTCCGATTTGCTCGCCCATCAGGCGCCAATTTTGAGTAAATTGCATTTTTTTGAAAAACCTATTTTTGCGAACTTCTCCTAGGTTTTTTGCCCGATCGGAACCAAACCACTGCAAGAATATTCTCTGGAGGCTGACAATCAGTAATCATCCCAAAAATTCAAAATTTCAATTAACGGTCGATAAGGGGAACCAAAATATTTGATGGCACCAGGGCCACTTTTACTAAAACGGTTATAAATTGTGAACAGAAAGAGATTTTTTTGCTAAACTTGGGATACATCTTCCTGAGCTCAATCTGAGATCACTTGAAAAAAATGCCAACAATTGTCCACTTGGTGGCACTATAAAACGGTTATAACTTGTGAACGGAAAGAGATATTTTCGCAAAACTTGGGACACATGTTCATGAGCTCATTCTGAGGTCACGTGAAAAAAATCATGACAATTGGCCACTTGGTGGCACTATAAAATGGTTATAACTTGTGAGCGGAAAGAGATATTTTCGCTAAACTTGGGACACGTTCATAAGCTCAATCTGAGTTGACATGAAAAAAATCGTGACAATTGGCCACTTGGTGGCGCTATAACAGTGAAAAAAATCATAACAATTGCTATAAGCGCACCCAACTGTTAGTCTACTGAAAATTTGGCACGCAGTGTCTTTGTCCAGGGTGCCATGATAGTCTATGAGAACATTGGTGTATCTCAAAAAACTCAGTATACGTCATTGGCACAATGCCTTGAAGGAGCCTTAGAAGTTTCAAGCCAGTGTTTTTTCACAGGAGTGACCTCCTAAGACTCCTGAATCCTTGCCGAGTCCAACAATACCAAACATGACAGGTTTCGCCCATAGACTGTAAAAAATATGGACAAAGCGTCTGTGACGTCACCCATAGACTTTCTGCAGAACGGTTTTGAAGCCTTTTATGGGGGGTATGGGCGGCGCCATCTTGGAAAATCTTGGGAAATCCTAACCCCGCCCACCTTCTGACGCAGCGCGCGTCACTCAGCTCGCTCTGCTACTCCGGTTATCTCTGTGTATATTTTAGGCAACGAAATATGTTATAAAACACCATACTAACTCTTTTCGTTTTCATTTAAAGAAATCTTAATATTATAGCCACACAAATGTGGTTCAGGCAACGCGTATTGATTATATTCACTGCACATAGTTTGCATATTTATAAAAAAAACTAAATATAAAACACAAACCTGCCTCTTTTCGTTTTAAATATAATATAAAAATATTAAACATTTTAATATGGTCCAGGCAATATGTGCATTTGTACTAAACAACAGATTTTGCAGTAAACAACATATAGATCATCTTCGTTGTGTTAAAATTTAAAATGACAAAACTCAACCCAGTCTCTTTTTGTTAAATTTCAGTTGTGTCAATATTAGCCATTATAAAAGTATAAGTAAAAGGTATAAGAAGCTATACAAATAAAGCAAACAATTCAGTCAAACACACAAAGTCAGCGCTCGATCTAGTCTAACAATACAACAGTAAAGTTAAATAGTTTATAAAGTTATGAAACTTCCCCTCAGCAAAAACGATTGGCCAGGGAACAAATTATAGTTTCACGAAACCAAAAATCGCCCGTTGGATATAGACAAGATGAATTATATCTCATGTTTAACCACTACAGAGACCCCAGGGTCAGCGGCGAACGACTAGCCGAGGAAAAGCTGTTCCAGGCAGGGTACATGCGCCGAGCGCCCGGTCATCATCGCTGGATCTCACAACTGGATAAAATTTTCATAAATCTTTAAATAAACCACAGATTTGAGCTTTAAACAACTACATTCTCGCCTGAAAAACTCTTAAAACTACATTTCATGATACAGAAACCGTAGTATTATATTTCAACTGTGTTAAAAAATGGCGCTTCTTATGTTGTCATTCACCTTGGCGCAGCCTAAGCTGTCAATCAAGCTGTCAATCAAAGTTAACCACGCCCTTATTTGTCATACATTTTATATCTAAATACTATCTAAACTAACGAGTTAGAAAAAAATTCACTACCCTCGCCATTGTCAGGCACTCGGAACCTATCGAAAAATACAATAAAAGTCCATGGGACCAACCTGTAAAAACATGAATTTATGCTGTGAAAACGGACATTTTAACATGGGGGCTATGGACATTTGCTCCCTTTTGGGACCTTCCCCTAGCAGATTTTCGATGTATTGCAGTTTTTCGCACTTCCGGGTAGGCTTCATTTTTCAGATGAGAATGTTGCCCCTTGGTTTCGCCTTATGGTTTTTGTAAGTGTCATTTAGAGCTTTAAAAAATTGTGGTTATCTTCAAAGCCGTTAGTCCGATCAAGACAAAAAAAAAAAAAAAAAAGCTAAACAATAACACCAAAATGTTAAAATTATGATAGGGACTGACAAAAAAAATAATAATATCCAATCAATTTCACCCATGGATCATTTTGATGCTCTCACATGTTTGAAACGAACAATTGATGGATTGTGATGAAATTTGTTTTAAATTGGGACTGGCGAATCCCTGTCCGTAGAGCTAGTAAGTCCCGCCCATCCGTAAAACCCCACTGGACCTCTAGGTTGAAAAATCGTCAATGCAAGTGAATGTAAGAAAATAATTATTTTCCGGTCCAGTTTGAATTGTGCCATGAATGTGAACATACGTTGTCTGTGAATTTTTTATATAATTTTTCATGTTACGAGTTTGACAGTATATTGTATGATTCTTTGGCTAGCAGTTGTGGAAAAGACATAATGAGAAAGACTACATGTCGCCTATGTGACGTCACCCGATAACACATTTTTCCTTCCACTTGTCAAATCACGGTGCTAATGCTGCGATAATCTATGGAGACAGATCGAGATGCCTGTGTGTTTTGTACCCAAATGTCACCATTCAAACCAAATGGGTTGTTCTTTCTTCAGATTCCCGTCTGATGTAAAAACTAGTTGTAGTCCACAAAGTGCTCTCACACAAAGTCTAACCGTATCAAACTTCTACCCGCTAAATTGTAGCATTCTTCACACGAAAAATTATATTAAAAATTCACAGACAACATATGTTCACATTCATGCCAAAATTCAAACGAGACCAGAAAATAATTATTTTCTCACATTCACTTGCATTGACGATTTTTCAACCTAGAGGTCCAGTGGGGTTAGCGGAAGGGGCGGGACTTACCAGCTCTATACTGTCAATGACCGTTTGCAAAGACCCGCCCACTTTAGTTACTGTTGCTATGTCTGACAAGCGACGCCACTCTCACACCACACCAAGTTCTCACGCAGTGAAAAATACACTGCGGATCAGAGAGGATACTGCGCGCTGACAGACAAGTACTTTTGATATGAAACAAAGTCTCACCTTTCAAATGTAGTCATTTTTTAGAGACATTTAAACAATAAATACCGTTTTGTGACTCTTTAATGTGTCTGACAGATCGCTGTAGACTCGAGGCTCAGTTAAAGCTGCTCGTGAACCGATCATCTCTTCCTTCTAGTTAATTTATAGCATTAAAATAAACATAAATGAACATATAAGGAATGTTGTTTTAAAGTGCTATGACGTCAGTACACTTTGTTTTTCAAATTGAAATCCTCCAATGTTAATCTACTAACTCTCCTGACTGCTTTGTTGGACAAAATGGCGGATTATGATTAGTCAGATCGCCTGTCATTCAAACTCCATGCGAAGGGTCAATTGAGAATGCCCATGCTCACAATCCTGATCTAATCGACAACTTTGCAGTTGCACATAGGAAAGCCCGGAAAATCCCACTATAATGTAAGAGAGCATCTTTTTTATGTATTTGGACCTAGGCCTAACAATGCGTTATCGTGCGCTGACACCATGTTTTTTTTTTTTTTTTTTTTTTTTTTTGAGGCTACTCCTGATTTTGTTAGTCATCTCATCTCTTATATGCTGTGTATGATCATATCCTGCCCTATTCATGGTAGCCTACTTGCAGACATTGCGTCATCAATATCATTAATTGCGTCATCATACTTAAGGGCCCAGTGTTGACTGGTTACGCCACTGAATATAATTGTCTAAACTCCTTATCAAAATTACATATTTACAACAAATTTGACACATATATATGGGCACACTTTGAGTACTACTAATAAAAGTGGTGGAGATCAGGCAAGACTGTAAGAAGACTCAGGCAAAAAGGTGCTATAACTGTAAAAACGCTTTAAAACCATTTATTTCCTATGGTAAACTGCCTGTATTGGCTGTAAATTGACTTTTTCATCTATGATGACAGTTGTTAAATGCTTGCTAAATAAAACTTAATGTCTTTTGATGCTTGTGAGCTTAAAGGCCTTAAAGGCCTTAAATGCTTGAACCCCGATAAATGCTGCTTGCAGCTTTAATTAGGGGTTCAAGCACGAAGTGCTGAAACCCTATTGTAATTCGCCTTTGGCTAAGCCACGCCCTAGAATGTAGATTGACCAATCACAGCGCAGCCAAGAACGAGCTCCGACAGAGGTCCGACACTTTTTCACAGCGCTCCATTGACTTTAACGCAGGCGTCTCATATTTTTGGTCTCGGCAGGCTATTACCGTCGTAGTTTTATCAAAAATATGGTTAAACGTTGTGCCTGGGGCATTTGTAACACAGATACGCGTTTCCCAGAGAGGTTGGAGTTGGGTGTCCGTTTTTTTCCCTTCCCAAAACCGATTTCAAATCCTGACAAGTGTCGTCTTTGGATTAAACTGTGTGTGGACGTCCTCACAGTCAGCTAAACCCCTCAAGGATCAACAAGCACACTTTTGTGTGCTCTAAGGTAAATTTTCTTTTAACCTTCCCGTCAAGTTATAAGTTATAATGCTAGTTAGACAGTTTTATGCTGTTTTAGGTTATGATTTCGGTTCTCTACCCTAATTACGTTAATGAAGAATCAAGGTGCTAGCAAGCAAGCTAAAGCGAGTTTAGTTATCACGTAACGTAAGTCAGGATTGTATGTTTTGACTAGCGGCTGGATGTTAGCTAACTGTGTTATTCAAGATACAAACACCTAACGTTAACGTTAGGTGTTTGTATCTTGAATAACAAAGTTAGCTAAACAAACAGCATATAACTGTCTAACTAGTATAACTTTACAGTAAGGTTAAAATCTAAATTTACCTTAGAGCACACAAAAGTGTGCTTGTTGATCCTTGAGGGGTTTAGCTGACTGTCCACACACAGTTTAATCGAAAGACGACACTTGTCAGGATTTGAAATCGGTTTTGGGAAGGGAAAAAAACGGACACCCCCCTCCAACTTCCCTGGGAAACGCGTATCTGTGTTACAAATGCCCCAGGCACAACGTTTAACCATATTTTTGATAAAACTACGACGGTAATAGCCTGCCGAGACCAAAAATATGAGACGCCTGCGTTAAAGTCAATGGAGCGCTGTGAAAAAGTGTCGGACCTCTGTCGGAGCTCGTTCTTGGCTGCGCTGTGATTGGTCAATCTACATTCTAGGGCGTGGCTTAGCCAAAGGTGAATTGTCCTGATTTTTAGGGGTTCAAGCACGAAGTGCTGAAACCCTATTGTAATTGTGCTGATTTTTATTATTATTAGGGGCCAAGCACCGAAGGTGCGGAGGCACCTATTGTATCTGTTCCCGTTCTTATTATTATTCTTCTTCTTCCGCCATGGGAGTCTATGGCAGCCCATAGAACCGATTGCGGGAAAGTTGTTTTGGTTTGACATTCTGATAGAGGACAGTCCCAACATTAAGTACACCAATTTTGGTGTGTCTAAGTCATTCACTCTAGCGCCACCACCTGTCCAAAGTTTCACTTTTACTTTGCTAATAACTTTTGAACCGTAAGGCCAATCAGCGAAATCCTTTTTTCCTCTGATTCCTGAGCTCATGACGATTCGATTGCACCCTATATCGTCATTTTCCGTCATAAAAACATGGCCGCCATTTTGAATTTTCCTAAAAAGGTACTTTTTCGAACTCGTCCTAGACGGTTTGTCCGATTTGCACGAAAATTGAATCGGATCATCTTCAGGCAGGGGTGACAAAAAGTTATTAAAATCTTGTTGATTCGTCAAACCGTTTTTGATAAACGCTCGAACAAATTTTACGTAGCGCTTGCAAAAACAGTCGTAAGGCTGTATCTCCGCAACGGTTTATCGTATTCAGACCAAACTTGGTACATGTACTCACAAGCATGACCTGAGGCTACATGCTGCGTTTCGGCACAGCGCCACCTACAGGTCCGGAGATATGAAAAATGGCTATTTTTGCTTATAACTTCTGAACAGTTTGTCCAAAAATCATAAAATTGGTCTTGATAGATTCAGGGCGTCATGCCGAGTCGACTGATATCCAATTTTGCCATATCGGCCAATTTGACTGTCGGCCATTTTGAATTTTGTGCTAAAATGCTGTATTTTAACAACGCATGAACGGATTGTTACGAAACTTGGTATGGGTCATCAGCACGATGTCCTGAAGGAGTGTGAGAAGTTTCGAAACAGCGCCACCTAGTGGTGAATTTTTTTTTTCAAATGCTTATAACTTTGGTTGTGATCGACTTATTTTCACGAAACTCATCTCATTGGACTCCTGAATCGTTGCCGAGTCCAACGATACCAAACATGTTAGGTTTCGCCTAACGGTTTGTGTAGCATTGTGATTTAGCGCTTAAAAAACATTAGGCTATATCTTCGAAACCGTTTGTCCGATTGAGACGAAACCACCGTCAGAAGTTTGGAATCATAGCTTGTTAACTATACACTAATACCCAAATGTGAAAATATTGATGTTTAGGGGTAGTAATATTCAATCAAAGTCATGTGTCAGTCATTTTTTACGTGTTTTTTCATATAAATGTCTATAACTCCGAAGCGAATTGAGATTTTTGCACCAAAATCGACACATATATGTATGGGCTCACTCTGAGGACACGTAAAAAAAATTGTGGGACTGAGCCTCTTGGTGGCGCTATAATAGAACAAAACATGAAATTCCCATTGACTTCAATACAGTTTTGTGAGATAAAATGCTATTTTCATTCAAAACCTACTTTTTCGAACTCCTCCCACACCGTTTGTCCGATTTTCACCAAAATCGAATCGTATCATCCCCAGACTGTGCCGACTAAAAGTTATGGATTTCGTGTCAATCGACG